>NW_023615305.1:0-120001 GCF_013339695.2 Rhipicephalus sanguineus
ACAAGCCCGATGCGGGCATTGCGACGCGACTTGCATCGGCGAAATGGGAAGGAAAGAATCAACGAGGCTTAAAGAAGGCAAACGGGATGTTGTTAAAGCAACTCATGCAACGCATTCTAAGACGGAGCTTGTTTAACACTTCCGGAGAACAGGGCATAGCTTTGACGTAAACACTGTGACGACGCTGGCTCGTGAATGAAGGTGAGGGGAAGGAACTCCTGGAATCGCGGTTCATTCGCCGCGACGCGTCGGCTTGCAATATAGTTACTGTATATGGCACCTTTAGGAGCCATGTCGTAGCATATATAGTAACTATAGTCGGATACAACTTAAGAAGTCAGGAGAGAAGAAATAGTCCCGCTCATGCACGCGCCGATGTTCTCCAAAGGCGAAGCCACCGCCATCCTGCTCATGATGTCCGTCCCGAGTGCACGCCCATTGGTGCAGGCTTGTGTTCATCTGCCTTTGAGGAGAAAATGCCGCTGACTTCTAAAGTTGTATCCGACTATAACATGCAACAACCACATTCCCCTACTGGTTTACACGGACGTATGGGACACTGGTCGATCTCCGCAAATTTTTTTCTTTCTTTCCTTTTCTTTTTCTTGTTGCCAGTGTATACTGAGGATGTCACATGCATAGGAGGCAAAACGTCCATGTGATTTTGTTAATAATTGTTGTATTAAGTTGGAGTAAACCTTTTACAATTAGTTTCAAAGAGGTTTTGAAAAATTACTTAGTTCACAGTATTTGTGCCTCTCAACCGTTTCGCGCTCTGCTGCTTTCTAGCCGTCAGTCAAACACGATTATTGCGCAGCCTCGGACGAAGGAGAATATAAACTTGGCGTCGTGATGTTCCACCGGTACACCAAGAACCGAGCTAGAAGCTCAAGTGACAAAAAGGATATATATACGCCGGAAAAAAAAAAACTACTTGAATTTAGCAAGTTGTTCAGTTCCAACATGATTGACTTACGACATGTAGTTTACAAGTAAACTTAAGTTGTGTTAAAGACTGACTGCTGACCTCGGTCTTCTGCAGGGTAGATAATTCTCTAAGCGACCTCCACCCCTAAATTGGTAGGGGAGCCGTGCTGTGGAAAGATGAAAGGAGGAGAGGATATGGGAAAGTAACTGTAACGGTATTTCCCATTACAGTTACTCTGTAAAAAAGTAACAGTGTTACCGTTACAAGTTCCTATAAATTAAAAGTAACTAGTTACAGTTACAAGTTACCGAAAAAAGTAACTAGTTACCGGTAATGCGTTACTAGTAACTAGTTATTGCCCAAGACTGTAAGGAATACCCGAAATATGCACATAGCCCTATGGGCGATCCACATGAAAATAACGATATGCACACTTTTATCGAAATATAAAAAAAATGAAAGAGTGTGTGTGTGGTCCATGTGCACTTGGTGTGAGGTGGGAATGAGCCATGCATATTGTATTGCATCATGAATGTAAGCCATTCAGGGAACAAACTTTTGGTTCTCTAAAGCGAATTCCCGTGTAGTTTGTCTTGTAGAGTTGAGCTGTCAATTTGATTTCATTTTAAGTTATGTAAGGCCTTCACAAAACCGATAATATTTTCCAACTTTCTGTGAACTTCTGGAAACATATATGAGAATTGAGATCTTTTTCTTTTAATTTATGACCTTACAAAGCTCAATAAACCCTAAATCACTGCATACTAAACCTTGGTTATGCATTTAAGTAAGAGAGCAATATTGGTACTGTGCTAAGTAAAAAAAAAGCGTGAAAATACAATAACTTAAAGCACCACACAATAAAGCAACATTCTCGCAACATGAGCACAATCTAAGTTATTTGTGATAGAGAACCTCGTGTGCTTAAAGATGCTAAGAAAAAATATATAATGGCAGAACACGAGCTCACGCATATTTTCTCAAACACACAATATTGAAACAAAGAGTAGCATGTGTTAGCTTAATTAGCCTAATTGAATTGACATATTCGTCTACTAACACTATTTGATATAAACATGTGCTTCTTCACATTAAGTACGCATTTGTTGGAGTGTGCACTTAGTACCAGTACGTAACGTAATTCACTCAAATACATTACTTCGAGTGAGCTCCTTTAAAACATTTATGAGGCAGCTAGGTTAAATCCTAACCACAAAACAACTGCATGGATTTCTGGCGAAAAGCTCGGGGACGCAACCACGAAAACATATCCATCATCGTGTGCGCGTGTCAGGGCTGTGTGTTTTGCTATCACGTCAGGGGCGTAGCCAGAAATTTTTTTCGGGAGGGGGGGGGGGGGGTTCAACCATACTTTATGTATGTGCGTGCCTATATACGCAAGCAAAACTGAAAAATTTCGGGGGGGGGGGGGTTGAACCCCCCCCAACACCCCCCTTGGCTACGCCCCTGTATCACGTCCCCAGTCTTGTGATAATTTTGCGTGTTATTGCCGAGTTTGGTGAACTCTCGCATCACCACAGTGAAAACATTATGGGACGACCCCATGTGTTTAAAAGCACACACTTTCTAACGGCGACAAGGGATTCTGAAACACTCTCAAGCGATGACCTCGTACAGTAAACAGTCAAGGAATAACAGCACAACGACACGAGGCCTGCATGATCGAAGCATAAGATTGCGTAGCGCAATGCGCATCCTTCAAACATGTCATTTATGGTGGTGTATATAAGAGCACCCAAAGCACAAAACATACCTGCCTATCGGGTATCTGTTGATCATCCTCGCTGTGCCAACACGACGGTTACTGCAAACAGTTGTCATGCAATGAAGTAACAAAGTTACGTAGTTCAGCGACCTTCTTCAACTTACCCAAGTTTGGCACAGTCGCTCGTCAAAAGGCTCAAGCTTCCGCTCCTGTGGAACCGCGGTCGCCGCTTGTCAAAACACTCGGACGCGGATTGTCTTCGGAAGTACACTCGATCACTCGATCAACGTGAGTAATCGATGAACGAAGCAAGAAAGCACTTTTGAGCGCGGACACAAAGCTGTGCGTCCCGTGAGGCTGTGTTGAGTGGCAACGAACAACGACCATCATCCGCCACTGGATCAAGGCAGGAGAACGCCCCAACACGCGGAAAATGCCCAGTCGACGAATGTCGCGTACGATAAGCACGCAATAAACGCACACAATACACGATAAACATGTAAGCGCGGCACACATGTGTTCACGGGAAGCTGGTGGTGCTCCGGCAGTACGAGACCTGTTGCAACTGTTAGCTTACAGTCTAAACCAAAAAGACTGTAGGTGGCAGCAGTGTCGTGATATGCTACAGGCCATAATTTTTATTAAAAATAAAACGTATTTGTGGCTTTCACACAGGCGAAGGTCAGGGAGGCGGGGCTCTGTATATAAGCGTTGCGTCCGCCTTTCGCGTCGGGCCCCATATAAGCGTTGCGTCCGCTCGAGCCATTTCCGCCTCGGGCTCCATATAAGCGTTGCGACCGCTCGCGGTCGCATATAGCGGGCCCAATCCGTCACCGCAGAATTTGTCACGCTTAATGGCGATTGAAGGGCCGCTTATATGCAGTACGTTGTGGTGGAATAAAAAATGGGCCGTTTATGTGCCGGACGTTATACGGTACTTGAATAAGAGTGTACTCTACGCCTTATAGGCAGGATATCTAATAAGCACGGCGGGCTACGAGAGGCAGAGCTCATCCGCCTAATCCAAGCCTTCGTCCTGAATAAGGTCACTTATTCTCTCCCTTATCTGTACCTTCTGAAAAGAGAAGAGAACGAAGTAAACACCCTCTTACGCAAAATCTACAAATTCGCTCTCGGAGTACCCGTTCGAACATCCACCGACAGGCTCATGAAGACAGGCACATTCAACACCTCAAATGAACTCATTGAAGCTCACTTAACCTCACAATATACCCGTCTCTCCAACACACAAACCGGAAGATGCATACTCGAACTCTCAGTATAAGGCCAACTCCAACCACTAAAACTAAACACACTATTCCTCACCAAATACACATGAATCTACACATCCCGCCGCTCCCTAAAAACATGCACCCTGTGCACCACGAGCAACGGCGACGACAGCGTGCAAAAGCTCTTGCAAAGCGATTTTCTACTTCTAAAGAAGTGCTTTACGTCGATGCTGCCGAATACAGTACCGGTCCCTTTTTTGCCCTCTCAGTAGTCAACTCTGAAGGCCAGATAGCTACTGCTGCCTCCATTTGTGCTTCATCCTCAGAGGAGGCGGAGGAGGCAGCTATTGCTCTAGCACTTACCATTCCAAATTATTCGCTTATCATCAGTGACTCTAAAACTGCCATCTACAATTTTGGAGCGGGTAGGGTGTCCAAAACAGCCCTCTCCCTCCTCCTGGCCCATCCGCCGCAACAAGATACCGCTTTAATATGGACTCCCGCGCCTGCGGGCCTTGCCGGTAACGAAGCGGCTCACGCCAGCGCCCGAGGATTTACGGTCCGGGCGCAGGCATTAGAAGAGTCAAGCTCCGTTTCCACAACGGCTCCGTTTGCTGCGCGGGATCGCCTTCTAACATTTCACGACATCTGCAGCCACTATCGCCTCGGCCGTTTAACCTTTCCGCCGCTAATAGCTCAATCCCCGCGCAGGCGCGAAGTGCTGTGGCGGCAACTGCAGACTCGCACCTTTCCCTCTCCTCACCTTCTTCACCTCATGTACCCCTGTCTCTGCCCGTCCTCTTCTTGTAAATATTGCTCCGCAACGAAGGCCAATCTCAGTCATATCATGTGGGGCTGCCCTAAGCACCCCCCTCCCCCGTCCCTCCGAAACATATTAAATAATGAGGAGCAGTGGGAGGCTGCCTTGCGCAGCTCGAAACCCGACGTCCAGGAGGCAATCCTGGGTTGGGCAGAGAAGGTTGCGGAGGACTACCGTGTGTAGCAACCTCCCCCTATCTCTATCCCTTTGCCCCTTTCCTTTCAAAAGGAGAAATAAAGTTTTTACCTACCTACCTAAATTCAGGCTTTGTGAGTGTCTTTAGTGAAGACGACCCGCCAGCGGCAGTGAGGGCCTCAGAAAAGAAAGCTTTGTGAGTTCTACCTGAAAAAAAAAATACCACGGACGAAACAGCCAGCGATAAAATCCGACAATACTGCCAGGCTTCACCTTCAACACTTACGCTGTAATGCCCACCGTTGAGCGTCGCTGTAGAACCAAGTACGAAGCCATCCTGGTACTGTGGACAACCTATATGCACCTGTCCCTCAAGTTTTCAGCCAACAGTACGCACACGCCGCACTTTATGAATAAACTTCTTTTATTCCATCAATCACTCGGTCACACTGGTTCCTGTTTCCAGCCTGAGGTTTCTTTCACAGAGACTGCCTGACTCTGATGCTTACACCTAGACTTAAACGGCAGTTCGTGGAACAGGTGTGTATGACTTGCTTTTCGGGCTGCTGATTCTGTGGCAAAGAGATGCTGGATACATGGATGAAAGTAACGAAATAAAAATAGACTGGCTTCTGGCGGCATGAAAAGGTATTGACAGGCGCTGACTGTGAAATTCATTCCAATGATCTGTCTCACATGCCTGGCCAGTGTAAAGGGCGCCAGTGGTTTGTGATAGCGATAAGCAGACTGAAGAACCTGCATTCGGTTGTAAATAAATAATTTATCCAATTACGAAGAATACGATAAATAGTGGAACTTCCTCTATAGTGTGGCCAATACGCATTTAAAACGACAGGGAGCTGGGCTAGTTGGTACGTATTCATTTGAAAGACGGGGCGTGCAAACACAGACACAAGAGAGGAGTCAAGTCAAGGTGGCGTTTGTGGTGCCTTGACTTTCTATCTTGTCTTCTTGTGTCCGTGCTTGCACGCCCTGCCTTTAACCATGAATACGCAATTAGTAGCGTTTTCACATAGTGGAACATTAGCGGAAGTTAGATATGCATATCTAAGCTTCCGCTAATGTTACTGGAAACACGCGCTGACCGTAAGCTGCAGTACAGCTACACTCTGACGCAAAAGTTTTAAGACCACGGCATTATAAAAAAAAAAAATTGGAGTTCTCATTGTACACTCATGCAGCGTGGATTTATGCAAGTGATTTTCATTTGTTGAGTACGCAGACGACTGGTGTAACAAATGATTGAGACTGCCGTGCTTAGATTACCAGAAAAAAAATTTAGCACATTATTCTGCGGCGTCTGCGGTCATCGAACTTTTGCTCATGATTGGACACATGAACACAAGGCTAAAACAATACGACAATGCGCATTGATTGTCAACCCACACAAAAAATATAAGCACGGACGTCAGTCTTCCCCTTTCTCAAAACTATACAGGATTTACGTCATAGACGATGTGGTCGAAGGCTCGATACGTATATGACGTACTGGTGGGCCAGTTGGTTAGTCACGATCGGATATGGCAGTGCGCCTCGGAACGTGAACGACACTGAAACCGCTCGTGCTTTTCTGCTCTTCAGTGTCACCCATGTTTCGATGTGCATAGACTTTACATTACTATTAAGGCGACAGCCTTAGATGCCTCATCAAACGAAAAAAATTGACACGTCGGCGTCCCGCGGCGTCGGAGACGAGTGATGCAAGCAATCATCACACGTTATGACTTCATCATGTGGCGTCATCATGACGTAACAGATAACCAAATGGTAACGTCATCTCATGACATCGTAGCTTGGTCAAAAGTGGGCCGATCACGGAGGCCGTGCAAAACCACTTTAGGAGCAGAAATCTTGCGGAGGGTGGCGGGGCAGGGTCAATACAATCAACAGAGAAGAAAAAGAGAAAGATGGCTTTCGCTTCGAGTCGTCTTACGTGAATGCATAAGGGACCCTGGTGAGTTTTCTTTACTTTACACAGTACATTTAAATCAACACTCGTTCCATTTTTAACCACGAAATATGGCTGACCTTAGACGCTGAAATAGCGCAGGTGGGCTGCGAGAAAACAAATTAAATATTGAGGGTTTTAGGTCGCAAAACCACGATATAATAATGAGAGACGCCATGGTGGAGGACTACGGAAATCTCGGCCCCCCGGACAAATTTAACGTGCCCTGTATCTAAGTGCACGGTTTCTCTAGCATTTTGCCACCATCTAAATGCGGCCGCCGTGGCCGGGATTCAATCCAGTGACCTTCGGGTCGCAGTCGAACATCATAAGCACTGGAACACACCTGCAGGAGTTAAACAAATTAAAGGGACATGAGTAATCGTAAGCAAAATTCTTTCACCAGAATCAGGAAGCTTCGAGGTGTCTCATGAAAGGAAAAAAAAATATTGCCATCCACACAGGGTAGCGTGAAGCTACAGGGATCTTTAGGATAGAGGAATCCAAGAAGTCAAGGGCAAGTACGAAGTTGGCTCCAGGTTTTAGCAGTGGTATACTCGTATGCTAATTTGGACAATTGTGTAGAATGGGAGGGTTATATAGAAATGTTAGTTATGGCTTCGCGTGCCCTAAATTTTTTGCTAACACGTCTACCTTCGTACGACGGAGATCTTCACCGCTGACTATCGTTACACGAGCAGCAGCCTGTGGTGCCATCGGAGAGTATGTTATCGTATGCTACCCTGCGCATACGTAAAAGCGTACACTCATGCATCACTCGAACATTAAAGTGCGTCCTGTGGGTGAAAAGTTCGACGGTGGGTAAGTCCCGCGAATGTTGCTTACAATGCCGAAAGGTCTCGAGCAGCGTGACCGGTCGAGGCGATCAGAGCGATCACTGTTTTTAAATCTAGCTTTTCCACGTAAGCATCATTAGCGAGGAAAAGCCGACTTCTGGTAATGCTCTCGCTCATTTTTTTTTTTATAACAATTCTGCGTACGATCAAGGTGAGTTCAAGCTACTGCCATCAGCACTTTCGTTGGTGTGGTCGAGTTGTCGTGGTAACAGCGTGCATGCGCTGACCGTGTCACGAAGGTGAGGCCCCCGGAGAACTGTAGCGGGTTCAGCTACAGAGGCGGCGAAGCCACCTGTATATATGCCGCCAAACTACTGTCATTCGGCTTTTGCTGAAGTCAGGGCATTGTTACGGCTTCCAGGATTGCATGAGCGCGGTGCAAGCACACATTGCACTTCCTGCTGAGCAAGACGTGTGTCAAGCACACGTCGGATCACACTGTAGTGTTAACGGAATGCACAATAAACACTGAGGTGAATATAATGGTTTGTTCAGGCAATGACGAATAGCGATGGTTTTCCACCGGCTTCAGCTGGTTCACCACCGAAATCCGACGCGTGCAGCATTCCGAGGTCTTTCCGAGGTGTCTCCAGAGAAACGCGAAACCTTTTTATCACTTTCAGGCGAAATAGCGAATTTTTTTCTGTATGAAAGGGAATGATACGCAATAAGGAGGGGGGAGGGGTGCAGGGAAGGCTTTTGCTTAGCGCACACTTCTTGCATAAGCTCTGAATCACCACTTACAATCAGGTGCCCAGGTGTTCACAGGAGATGTCGAGTCGAAAGTGACCATATATTAACAATTTACGAACTCCCTCTTTGCCCTCCACGCCCCCTCCCTCCAATTTAATTTCTTAATATCAGGAAACTCGATACTGTGACTGGTTCTTTCAACTACCAGCAAACCTCGTTACGTTCATTTTTAACCCTTTCGGCCTTGGCGGTGTCAATTGACACCATCACACATTTCCCCTAGCACCTCGGAAATGAAACCAAAAGTGCCCATTCTTGGGGGAATACTTCTTCAATGATACCCACTGCGATTGACACCAAAATGGTGACATGCTTGCGGACCTGGGAGCCGCAAAGAAGAAGAAGCTTGACCGAAGTCATAGGTGCGCCGAGGCGGGGTCAGCTGAGGCGGGTAAGCGCCATATTTGAGTAGACGTACCGAAGCTGTTTCAATGAGTATCACATTGAAAAATGAGACGTGGTTCACATATTGTGTACGCTATTGAATAGCAGGAAGAAAAATGCCAGTTTTCTCATTTCACAACCGCTGAGCTCTGATGACCTAATTGATGTCATGTCTGTAAATCCATAATACTTCCACCACTGCTCAATTTTTCGTTTGTGGTCTTCTGAGGTCGTAACTATTAGGAAAAACACGCACAAAAAAAGTCCCCGACCAAAATAAAAAATCCAGGGCTGAAAGGGTTAATTTAGCGCCAGAAATCAGTTCAGATTTCTGCACGATACCAGTATTTCGTACGCAGATAGTTAGGCATATCTCAAATCTCTCTATGTGCCGTTCACGCACTTCATAACCAAGAGTGTAGCGCTCTAGAAGCTATACGCAAGTAGTCCGATTGTCAAAACGCATAACTCCGTGCGTTACGGGCTCAGCTTCGTGGTTGCAAACCTTCGTGCAAGCGATAAACCAAGGCTGCGCTTGACGCGCCGCGAAGGGCTGATCAAAGAAAAAAGAACAAATAAAGAAAGCAACGATGCGCAAATTTATCCAGAACAACGTGCTAGCAGGAGTTTCCACAGTTTTTCATTCTCAAGGAGCTAAACATTTTCATAGATTACTGAAAATAATAAAAACATCGTGAAGTAACAACTGCTAAAAACACCAACTTAATCTCTTGGTGTGAACGCATCAACTGCAAAAATTTTGCGTGGCTTCAACTGACAAACTCGTAAACGCCAAAGGACAGCGGAGCGGAGGGGAAGCCTCAGCGATGGAGTTCGAAATAAAGCAAAGCTCTGACGACATCACTGACGTCACACCACCGCACGGCGCGACTGCACACTGCCTTTCTCCCACGCCCGACTACGTCCTGCCACCTGCGCCGCCGCTCCCCATCTCCGCTTGACCACCTGCATCTGGTGGTTCAGGTGCGTCCTGCACCTGCACCACCTGCATCTCCGCTTGACCACCCGCTAAGCTATGCTATACCCCTCCCTCCTCCTCGCTATACTACACTACATATGGCTATGATCAACACCTTCTAGACTTCAAGGGCTGAAGACTTACCGCCATGGACGTCACGAAGTGACGGCGGCGGCTGCTCGCCACCGAGCAGTGAAGGTTAACGTAGTAGCGTCTGCTATCGCCTGTCCGTGTTTTTCTTTTGTCGGTGTTCCTGTTTTTGCGCCTAATAATTCCTTTCCCAGGAGTGATTGGATTGAGCGCAAATATTTACGGCCAAATAACCTCACATGTTTTGACATCTTTCCCTTGCGTGAAGAGTGAAAGTGCGCTTGCACTTTTACTATAGGAATAGCAAGCTCTTCAACACAGTTTTGCTGAGCTCGTGCCCTGTATTTCAACTCGGTAATAACTAAGCAGAAATCATATAGGCAATGTCCAGAAACTTTACATAATTTTGTTCATCGGTTCTGGGTTATCCATGCGGTAGGCACCAAAAATTTGCGACTAATTCATATATCGACCACAAAGAGTCGAATACGTAGTCACACCTCGAATTATCTTTGCGTAAAAATTCAGGAAAGTTCGAATGAAAAAAAAAACAACAACAGAAGAAACGATCATAGGCACAAGAAAACGCTCGACGTTTAGTGAACTACAAGGTTATCTGTTAGTGCGAAAATGTGTCTTTTCTATACATTTCCCTTCTCGTGCTGTGCTTGCTAGTGGTAGGGAAAATTATTGACAGGTAATAATAAAACACAGGAAATCTCATACCAGGTCGCGAGCATGCTTTATAAACGAACACGGGAGACTGATAACTAGAGACCGTATCATAGGCAAATGCCTATTTTGTTCCTTGGGCTCCTATGACGCCATTTTCATATATGAGCATAAATTAGAGGCTAAGAATGGCTTTTATAGTGCCTTTATAGTGCATATAAATGCCTATTTTTGGCGTTCGTGCCTAAATGCTTGCAAATGCCCATAAAGTCTTATTTTCGATATTGGTGCTTATATGAACACTATTTAGCCTCAAGGTTCGCTCTCGGGTGCAGTTTGAGACCGTTATTCATGTTACCGCGCAACATCGACAGTTTGGACCTGTGTGGTTCAACCTAGTCCTCTAGTTTCACCAACTCCGGAAGCAGCAGTGAAGTGGTACACTCCGGCGAGCATTAGCCGCCGCGCTGACATGGCGCGAGCGGTTGGCAAATACGAACCCGTGTCGATGTGACTATGAGCTACAGTTCTTGCCCGTATGGGACCCAGTATCATATTTCTTGAGTGTAGCGACACCGCGTGGTGTCTTCAGTGGGTGCGTCACCAAAATCACACAAGCAACGACAACACCGCTGCCGCCAAATTTGATCTAGCCTTTGTTTAGAAAACGTCAAGAATTGCCAGCACAGATCCCGGCCACTGATCCATCAGCGACATGATAGCACGGCAATCACGCAGCGTGAACTAGCGGACACCTCAAACGCTGCCAGTGAACGTCGTTACCCACAGGGACGGTGTCGTCCACCTGATCGATATGCGCCATAAACTTTCCAGACAATGCTTGGCAGGGGCCTAGCCAGAAATTTTTTCGAGCGCCACACTCCTTGATCTGAAGTGGGGGTCGGGCAGGCAGATGTGATCGATTGTCATTTGAGCTCTGTATGCCATGGCAAAAAATTTCGGAGGGAGGGGGGGGACGTGCACGGGACCGGTGTGCCCTCCCCCCCTTGGCTACGCCCCTGATGCTAGGGGATCATTATGAGACATCCCCCCATACGAAGTGAGGGGAGATGGCGAATACTTGTACGCGTGTGCTCGCGTGATATCTGTCACGCGGCCCATATCAATTCACCCTCGCCCACGAGGTGTATAAAGCGCTTGGAGCAAGGCTTGGCAGAGACATCTTTCCTTCGGCATTCCTTGGTGTCGTTTTATTGTTTGCATGCAAATAAAGCATGTTTAGATACTGTGGCGTCTTCATGCCCGGAGGTCCCAAGACAACAGAAACGATATAAAAAATATTGGTTCATAAAAAATGAAGCACTATACATACAGAGGTTTATGAAAAACAGGTTTATAAGCACAAACATGAAATAAAAGTTGTCATCGAAGGCTGCAACACTTGTCATTTCTTGAAAATAGATATATAAGGTAGCGAAGCCTTGGTACTGAGTAATGGGTAGCGCTCTCGGCGCCTTCTAATGGGTCGTCGTCTTTGGTTTCTCCTGAAAGGACGCCGCTCGCGCAGAGAGCCCGTACTTTTGCTTGACTGTCGGCATTGCGCATTGTCGCCGAGTGCCGTCCAATAAACACCTTAACAAAATCAATTATTACTGTTCGATGCGGTGTTAATGTTCTATTATACCGTTGTCTTGTGTTATAACTGGAGGTCAACGAAATAACTGATATGTATTGACCTTAAGGTCTCATTAATATTTCATCAATGAATTTCTAAGTGAATGACGGATTTCTGGTGCATAGAGATTGCAGGTTAACTCTGGTTAACAGGTCTGTTACTGATGTGCGGTCAACTGCTCTTTTGTGAATCATTTCCAGTTTATCGATATTCGTTTTATTATGCGGGTACCAGATAATAGCAGCGTAGTCTAACCTAGGATGAATAACAGATTTATATGCAAGGACACGTAGAGTTGGGGCAGCTAGTTTCAGTGTCAGCTATGAGTTGGCTGATGTTTATTCCACTGGAGGTTACTTCAATTGTCGTAATGCTAAATAAGGGGCTTTTTCTTGTAATTGTCATTGCTACTGTTTTTTTTTTCAAGATTAAGAGACACCTGGCAATTTTCACACCATGACACAACCTCCTCAAATGCTCGGTCTAGGAGCAGCTGACCAGAACCGTACGTACTTTCTCGAACGCCAGCACAAATACACCTGTGCTGAATTCTTTACTGATGCTTCGAAGTCTCAGACTGGTGTGTCCTGTAAACTCTAAATATTTTCACGCGTCAAGCGTGAAACGCGCTCCTCGGCGTCGTAAAATTGGTTTTGAGCACCACGTGACTCAAAATACGCGTGTTTTCCACCAACCAAGTGTGACGCGGTCGAGAGAAACCACATTCGCTTCATTTACGTGACGCAAGATTCCATACGTGACAACCGGAAAACTCACGCATAGGAAAAAACAGCGCCGCCGATCGCACTTCTCTTCATCACGCGCATGTATATCCTGATACGTATCCCCAAGGGATACGACGTGTAACGTGGCCGTTACTCGCGTCTGTTTTGCTGCTGATTGCGCTGCCTTCTCTCTCTCTCTATTTTTTTGTGCTTTTTTCATGAGAAAGACTTGAAAGGTGGCGCTCGCTTCAGGCGGGAAAATGGGGTTAGAGCCGTTGGTAGCAGGCACTTAGTGCGCCGTGTCTACCTGCCTTTCAAGTGTGTACTGTGCGGAGTGCTCGCTTCTGGTGGTTAAAAACGGCGAAGAAGGAACAACCTGACGAGTAATTTGACATCGATCGATCTGCGCGGTTCGCCTCCGGAATTCTCGAGCGACACGGCGCCACTTATAGTCAAACTCCATGATCCTGCTGGATGGCGTGCTTAACTATGGGCACTCGCTTGCCGTGTATGCTCGCTTGGAATATCTAGGTAAGCAAAGTATTTCCTAATGTCTGTGCTAATTTTTTTTATTTATTTATTTACAAATACTGCAGGCCCTTCTCGGGCCCAAGCAGGAGTGGGTACATGAATATACAAAAACAATACTAACAACAAGAATGACAACTGTCGCCATCGTACTTACACAATACATGTTTACAATCAATAAGCAAAAAATGTCCTTCGCAATCCGGTACATAACAGTACCATAACAGTACGAAAACATCACATACAACAATTGAACACATCAGGCAAATGTATAAATAAGGCTAAGCAATACATAAGACTATGAGCTATTCCCGAACAATTTTCCAATTTCCATAAGCTATTTTCCGAACAACGACGTTTTTTGTGTATTGTGTAGATCTTCCTACCGAACTCTTTAACTTCGCATTAGGTCAGGTCAAGTTATCTAAACACAGTACTCACAGATTGAAACGCGAAAATTTAGGGCTATGTAATGCACGTACTTCTGTTTTCAGCGTCTCCAGCTCGTGTCATATCGGCGTAATTTCGATTCGAACGCTTACATCAGAGCCAACATTACATTTTTGAGCAATTGAGCGAATATTTGAGTCATCGTTTCAATCCGTGAGTATACATGCAGCTTCTATTTCACTTGGGCCGTGCGGTCCCGGGAGAGATGACAAGAAAGGAAGGAGTGTTGCTCTCGCTGCCGTGGCTGTCGTTTCTCTCGTTAGCCGTCGGGTTTCCGCGTATCGTGCGCGTTAGAGTAGCCGCATCGCGGTTCACGTCGGTGGCCATGTTCGGGCGAGTAGTAGCAACACCGCCTTTTTTCTCTCTGCCAGGTGACGTTGAGTTTACTCGCGTCTATTGTGTTTCACTCACTCTGCAGACAATAGAAGCACAATGAAAATGGAATTTATGTGCCCCGCGTGAAGGCACCCTTGAAGCATCGTTTACACTGAGGAGAACGTTGTGGTGATATTACCTGCTGATAGGCTAACGAAGAACTGGTAAGGCAGTTTTACACTCCTATGTTCCTCATTATTTGTTCACATTGCAATATTTGCGAAGATTTTGCTGGTGCCAAATAATCTCAGCGTTTTTTGTTTGTTTTCTTAGTTTCTGCTAAAAACAGATTGCCATATTAAAATTATACTTGAATTTAAGACTACCACACTCGTTTGCTCTGTTCTTTGCAGGCCCACAATGCTGTTATAGGCCTAGTGCGCTGCAGCTTTGAACCTAGAGTGCCTCGATGTCCTCCTCGCCCGCCCCTCCGTAGAGAGTGGAGACATCCTTTGACTGAGCTCCTGTCGCCAAAACCAGTTTTCGTAGTGCTGTCCGCCATTTTCACGCCGAGTGCGCGTGTCGAGACGCGGCTACAGCGTGGCGGTAGTTGGCAGGAATTTGATGCGGGCTTAACTACGGCGTTCTTTGAGCGCTTTCACGCGAAATGCCTGGCTCCTTTATGCAGTGGCGTAGCCGGGGGGGGGGGGGCACACCGGGCTCGTGCCCCCCTCCCCCCACCAAGAATTATTTCCTCATGGGATACAGAACACAAATGACACTCTACCCCACTTACCTGCACAGACCCAATATCGGATCAAAAAGGTGCCCCCCCCCCGCCCGGAAAAACATTCTGCCTACGTCACTGGCTGTGTGCCACTGTGCTCAAACCACTCGAGCAATGGTTGGCGACTGTTCAACTTACCGAATGACCCAAAAAAGAACTGTCTCGGTGGCTAAGATCAAGCGCGACAATTGGCAGCCTACAAACACTTCGTCCCTGTGAATTGTGAGTATTACGCAATTCCCTCAAAATATTTCTTTATTCTGCAATATTTTTGTAGCACGAGGGTGGTGACTGAAAGATCTTCCCTCATACATCGCGTTCGGGAGGATGTTTCTTGATGAGATACAGCGTACGAAGTAATTTGCAAGTTACGCTAACTGTTAGCTGTGAGTGTAAAGCATTAAGAAACAAATCCCATTGTGAAGCTCTACGCGTGTCTGTACCAGTTTTAGAAATAGAGTTCGGAATCCTAATTCGTACTCAGCGCACGCAAACTTGCACGTGACGTGGAAGACTACCGAAGCTGTTCTTTTCGTAGGCTGGGACGGCATGCTGCGCGCTGTCTTCTCTAGTTATGGTAATGTGTTGCCGGTTGGACCGAGAGCGTATTTTCGATGAAATCACCCCTGAAGGTTGTGACTGCATACCTAAACAAGGTTCCGCGGCCGAAGTTGGCAGGATGCTGTCAGCGACACGAAGAAGCTGTGGAAAAGCTGCTAATTTCAAACTCCGCGAGGCTGAGGCTGCGCGTGCACCTGCGTCAAGTCGCGGCGAAGGGAGCTATAGCTATGCAAGCAAGACATGTGCAGGAGTGAGCCTGCAGTGAACATTGAAATCGTGTTGGTGTATTAGGCACAACTGATACATTTTCGTTTCTCTATGTATTATTTATTTTTTTTCTTCGCTTGTCAAGTAAAGCCGGAGAGGGACATGGCTATTTTATGTGTTGAAATTCATTAAATTGTCATTTTGCTAGCTTATTATCTTTTGCCTCAGGAGTTCTGCCAAATACGTGTGACAATTAAATAATAATAGATAAAGATATGCAATTGGATCAAAATACTGACAGCAATCACGTATTCATTGGTCGTTTATTAATTGGTTACCTTTACTGTAGACATTTCCTCAAGTAACTTTATCATCATTGCTGCTAATGACTGTTCTGAACCAGCACAGCTTCGTCGAGCAAATCTTCCTGAAGAGCGGAAATGCCAAGTAATATATGCAGATTCGAATCTCAATTACCATTGCTCTACACTAAATCTTAAGCAACGCGTTATTTTACACCCGCAGAGAAAGATCAGCCGGTGTCAAACGACGCCGTTTCCGTTTTAATGTAAAGAAACTATCACGCCAACAAGCGGTCACAGGGCGTTTAGAGATGGTTCAGGCAGCAGCATATCATCGCGTGAAGCGGCGAATTTCATAGTGCTGTTAGAAGTAAACTATCAAAAATAAGATTTAATAAACCAGCATAACACATTGATGCATTTCCGGAGTATTATAGTCTACGCAAAGCCTCCGTACAGCCTGCGAACAGCTCACGCGCGCGCCGTCAATGCGCCCCTAGATCGGAGCCGGCGTGAAAATGGCGGACGCCCTAGCAGACGACGCGGTTGTCTCCACCCCTACGGAGCGGTGGGCGAGGAGGACATCGAGGCACTAAAAAGCCACCTAAACATCGCCCAATGTTAGCGGTGTAAGCATGTTTCATGTTGGCTACCTTGTGCCGCTGAGCAAAACTAGCGCCGTGGTGTACCCAGAAATTCCCTAGTCAAGTTGGCGAGAGCAGACGAGAGCAACGAGAGGCCGAGTTGAAACTTGAAGTTAGAGGCACTTGATGGCGTGTCTTCTTTAAAGATTTTGTGTATCTGTGTCATGCTTTGTTGTGTTACCTCGCGAGTGTTCGCTTAGAAGTGACTGAGATTGCTAAGACATCGACTCTGCTGTCAGTTTGGATGAAGCGCGAAAGACAGGGACAGAAAAGGCACTCATACAACCACACATACTGCGCTACGTGTGGGTGTGTGTGTGCCTTTTCTGTCCCTGTCTTTCGCGCTGCTCCCTTAGTTATGTTGAACCAACTAGCCAACAAGTTCACTCTTCAAGGTATCAGTGGTGTTCCGATGTAAGCGCTGGTATAATTCAGTGCGCTCCAGAATGAGGGATTTGCCTTGTTAAGCTTCACCGCTGCACAGTGGCGTATGCGAAGAAAACTAAACGTCACGCTGTGAAGCTCTAGCCCTTCGTGGCCGAGAAGGGTTCGCTGCCGCAAAGTGGTTGATAAAACATTACGGCTTCGAAGCAACTTAAAGGAATCAGTCATCTCATGAGACTGTCCGAGACGTGTTAATATGAAAGCTTACAGGCGTATTTCCATTTGTAATAATGGATATATCGAATTATTCGCGATTCCCTTCGAATCCGATGGGTCCGACGGTCGTCAAGTGAGGTGAAACTTGAGGCACTCGAGAGTGTGCGTTGCGTTAAAATGTCTGTGTATGCCCTGCTTTATGTTACCTCACGTGTGTTCGCTTGAATTTATACAGATTCTTAAGACTATCAGCAGCGCTAGGAAATCCATCATCTGCGCATTATTATTTGACCTGGAATGTAGCAGCTGGCGTTTGAAGTAGACATCCGTAGCGGCGCCTCGTCGCAATTTTGCAGCAAGTTGATACTATATGCGATCACGCTGAATTCAGGCCACGTGATTCATTGGTATCTTGTAATAATTTCTGTTGGCATAATTAAGTTTCTCCATGACACTATTCCAAGCTATTCCAAGAAGTGGCTTGGTCTGTTCTCTAATGTAGAGGGCGGGGCGTAGCCAAGGGGGGGGGGGGTTCAAACCCCCCCCCCCCCGAAATTTTTCAGTTTTGCTTGCGTATATAGGCACGCCCACATACAAACGCACGCACGAACATACATAAAGTATGGGTTGAACCCCCCCCGAAAAAAATTTCTGGCTACGCCCCTGGTAGAGGGTTGCTGCTAATTCGTTTGCCTGGCGGGTAGAAGAATTGAAGAAACCTTTGCTATGCACTGGCGCATTTATTAGACGTTTGGGTGCTCGTACGGTGACTGGAGACTGCGTGGGCGCCTTTTTTTGTAATTAAAGAAGACAAAGCATCAGGTAACGTATGTGGCAGTTACGATTTCCCTGCTGGTGGGCTTCGCTGCAACAACGAATCACCGATGCACAGTACATGCTTTGTGGCATAACACAACTGCAATGCCATAAAGCTGACTACAGTGAATCTGTCATCTTGTAGCACGTATATATAATGTAAATATATAGTGCATTGAATCCAAGGGGCAGTGCAAGCATGGCGTAAACAAGCAGGGTACGAGTCAAAATATGGGCGGCGTGCGCAGCATAGATTTCTTTGCGCTCCACAATGAAGGAATTGCTTTGTAAGTTTTACCGCTACACAGGGGTGTAATGCGACGAAAACTAAATGCCACGCTGTGAAGCTTGCTACCTGTGGCTGCAATTAGTTGCCGGAAAGAGTATCGCCAGGTTGTTTCAGACTGATCTGACGAGAAAATAAGCAATCTGCATCGCTGCACCTAGTACGCACATACTGTGCCCTAAGTAGGGAGGCCGGCTTCGGCATGACGCTCGTTCGCGTGGTGGCTCGATCGCCACAAGCATTTGTTTAAAACAAGCAATAATATTGATTATTCGGTGACTATATCGCGGAATATTGGAGCTAAACGTTTTTCTAAGGCACCTTTTGGGAAAAGCTGGCTTTTCTGGAACCACGAGACAAGTTCCGATCATGTCTCAAACTTCGTCCTCCAAAAAGGACCAGCTTCGTAAACTAAGCGCTTGATACGCTAGCAAGGTTAACACAAAAATGAAACCTCATGCACTGTGCGGCTATGCCTGCGCAGTGATCTTATTGAGCTGAAGCAAAACTGATCCCCGCCTTGCGAACTGCGTGCCCCTTAGTCAAAAAGTGGCCCTTCTCAAACAAAGCAGCAAGTATACACCTTATTCGTGCGTCCATTAAATCAAGCCACCTGCATTTCCATGGTTAAATCGCATGATCAAGTCTCACACGCACGTAGAGCCACGGGACTAGGCTAGGTACATCTCGCTTGGAATTCCTAGGGACAGCACCAAAAAGTGGCTGGCAACGCGGGCATGTTTTGGTGGCTTTTTAGTCGCTCCCTATTTGCACTAAAGTCACTGGAACGGGAAAAGTACCGCGACCGTCCGGCCGGCCGCCATATTTGGTCCAGTGCGGCCGAAGCTGCGGCGGCGCGGTGTTCATTTCACGCGGAGAACGCATGTTTTACGCAATGCGTGCGCTTTTGCAGCCCTAATGAAGCATACCGTTGTTCTTTAACTGATTAAGAAAGAATAGCGGCAGTTTTAACATGCCTACACGCGCACGCACGCGTACTAACGCGATAAAGAAATGCGAACTGCGCACCATTTACGCGCTCGGCTGTCGCCATTTATTAAATTCGAATCATTCTTAGTGAACTTCTGCGAGTTTGAACGTTCGTATCTATCTATATCTATCTATCTATCTATCTATCTATCTATCATCTATCTATCTATCTATCTATCTATCTATCATCTATCTATCTCTATATATCTATCTATCTATCTATCTATCTATCTATCTATCTATCTATCTATCTATTATCTATCTATCTATCTAGACGCCCGCGACTATGTGCTCTCCTGGCCGTTTCTTTAATGGGATGTATACCAAATTTGGTATGGCATAACATGACTGTATGACGATATAAACGACACGTGGTAACATGAAAAATTGACATGTACGCCGTGTACGGCATGATTTACATGCCACGCTCATGGTGCGCTCGCGGCCGCTCGCTATCTTGATACACACCAAAATTGATATGGCGTGACAAGAGTGTATGGCGATCATAAGCTACTGTGTCATACGTGCAAGTCATGGGAGGATACCATGTAAAACATGATTTACATTACATGGCCTCGGGGCGCTCGCGGTCGTTCGGTGAGATGCATATATACCCAAATTGATATGACGAGATATTTCTGTATGACTAACGTCAGTGACAGGTGGTAACATGAAAATCGTGACTTGCATGTCATGTGGAGCATCACTTGCCACGCTCATGGTGCGCTCGGCGCCGGTTCGGTAGCTTCATATACACCAAAATTGGTACAGCGCGAGGTGACTGTATGACGAACATGAATGACAGGAGGTAACGTGAAAACCATGACATGCATGACATGTACGGTATGGTTTACATTACTCTGTCTTGTGCGCTTCCGGCCGTTTTGTTAATGGATTTACGAAATTCGGTACGGCATGACAGGGTGCGTGACGACAAAATTACAGGTCATGCGTTGTATATGGTTGTGTATGGTCATGCGTTGTACCAGATTCTACATGCATGCATGCATGACAAACATGCGATATATAGTGAACTTAGATGTCATGGCATCAATGATTCATATCTGCCTCAAAGACGAACAAGGCGAAATATGCAGCTCTTGTTGCTGCTTCGCATTAGATTGATTCCCACAATGCGTGGGATCTGCCGGATTGACACAAAAGGCACAATATACAGTCACGTCACGCGCTTACAATCTGGGCATATCAAGCCAGCGAACCGGTCGCGGTGCACAATGAGCATGACATGTAAATCATGTCTTACATGAATGCGTTGCCATTATTCATTGGTACACACTTGTATTTATGTTCGTAATACAGTCACATCACGGAATACAAATCTGTAGCAATTCATGGTTAAAAAACAGCGCGAAGAAGACGCGGACAGGAAAGAACACAGGACTAGCGCTGACTGCCAACTGATTGTATTGATAAAACGCGCAAAATATACACAGATACAGAAAAAAAAACGGGAAGGGAAACATAGAGAGCTTCTAGCGGCGCATGCGTCCAGCGGCACTTGTCGTTTAGTCATAGGTGATTAGTTACGGAGATAGCAACACTCCTTGTCGTTAAATAGAGGGCTCGCTTACACATGCTTCATCTTTACATTCATGCGAAAGCCTCGTAGACTTCACGCGCTGTGGTCCTTGTATATGCGCAGCAATACAAGGACCAGACCGTTCTTCTCCGCGTCTTCTTCGCGCTGTTTTTAACCATGGATCTTACCAACTGGCTCGCATTCACTCGCTGTAGCAATCAGTTTCATGGCGCACTGATCGTATATGTGAGCCCAAAGGCGTCAATTTTACGAAAAACATAATTAAGAGCTGCCCGGCAATGTTATTGTGCATGAACCTTCTGCAGCACCCACGCGAAACAAGCTGTACTAGTGCAGCGGAGATGCAACATTCCCGAAAACAACATTTGCGAATTCTCAATGAAACGCTTGCTCACAAAGGCGGGCATCAGTCGTGGGAACAAATTTTTCGAGCCGTATTCTGTGCAGCCACAGCCTTTCGCTTGGCATCCTTTTTCCCGCTGGGAATAGCAAAGAGGGCTTTGCCCATTTCCCGCCGGTTGCTCCCGAAGCGCAGCACCCAGGCCTTGATCGATGCCTCAACAGGCTTGCGATGAAATGTCAAAACGATACGGGATGTCGTAATGTTCCTGCACGCATTTCTGAGGCTAAAAAAACAATCGCCTTCAAAGCGCCGTGCGTCGGCGGCCGGGAGACGCTAGCGAGGCGAGCGAGCTGGACCATTATGTGGCGAAGCCGCCAAAAGGGCGCGGCGGCGAAGAGAAAAAGAACGGTACTTTCCCGTTCCAGTGACTTTATTTGGATGGATGGATGCTATGAGCGTCCCCTTTAAAACGGGGCGGTGACATGTCTGCCACCAGGCTCGAAGAAAAAAAAAAAAAAAAAAAAAAAAAACTTCCTTGTTTCATGTTGGCCTAATACTTATCTACATTGATTAAATCTATGTTATATACCAAAAAAATATAAATTCACGGTCCATCTCTGCCTGCTTAAGGCAGAATGACCTTATTTTCCGCCATTATTTATTGTTCTTTATCTCTACTTTTCTGCCACCAATACTCTAACCGTCTCTTACTATTTCTATCGCGGACGTGTTCAGCTTTCCATTGTTGTCCCTAAAACCCAAGGCTTCATGTAGACTCGTGCCCACACGTATACCTGGGTGAATATCGCAACATTCAATCAGTACTGTCCATCGTTTCCTTAGTTCCCCCGCAGCAGCATGTACATTGTTCTTCTTCGTTACTAAATCTCGCTTTATAACTACGCGTTCTAAGGCAGCCCGACCTTGCTTCAAACAGTAAAGCGTCCCTTGAATATCATAAAACCTTTCCTCCTTATTCGTTTTTTCCTTTCGGTAGTTATCAGAGCGGCTTCTTTCCATCGCTGTCATACAATAAGTCCTCTCGCCTCTGACTTCCGCTTAATGCCTTTGTTGCCATATCGCCCCGCACTGCCAGCCGTATATTTACTGGTGAGCCTCCTAGTTCTTTTTCTCCACTGCGTGCAACGCTTTTCTATACAAATACCTGAAAAACCTTCTCTGCCCATCTCTCCCTTCATTTTCCTCAGCCTCTCTTCGAATCTCATTTTGCTCTGCGCTTCCCCACTTCAAAGCCTGTCCATCCATATCCCCTTACCGCTCATTTGTCGTCTTCCGTGAGCGCCCAACCGAGGCGGCCCACCGTCCTTTGATTACATCCATCCCGATTGCACCTCTGACTTCAGCACACACGAGTTCCAAATGTAAGCCCCGGAACCATCACACCTTCACAGCCTCGAAGCACCTCGTACATTGTATCCCCATAAAGCTCTGTGCTTCATAATTGCAGCATCCTCTTCCCATTTGCTACCGATGCTTTCTTTGTACCTCCATATATCTATCCCCCTCATTACCTACTCCGAGGTACTTGTACTCGCTTACCCTCGGTATTTTTGGCCCTGTATAAAGACGTATGGTCTCCGTGATCATTGAATACCATAAGCAACATTTGTTTGTGCACTAAATCCTAGTCCTAGAGCCTCACTCCCTTCCGATATAGGCCAGTCGCTGTATATATCTTGAAGTCCGCAAATAAGACAATATCATCAGCATAAAATAGACTGAAGATTCTCTCAACCATCGCCCGACCTGTTTGTGTGACAAATTAAATCCAATTGTTGCTACCTTCTAGCGCTTTTCCATCATCGCATGTACAGCATGATAACAGCGGGGACAAAGGGCATCCTGTCTCAGCCCTTGCTAATTTCAACGCTGTCCTTGCTACTTATTACTTCCCATCTATACAAACTGATTTCCTCGGTATATTTCCTTCAAAAGCTGTACACAGTCGTCACCTATGCCCACTTCCTTCAATATATCCCACAAAATTTCCTGATTAACGTTGTCATACGCCCCGGTGATATCTAGATAAGCTACGTATAAGGGCCTGTTTTCTATTTTAGATATTTCTATACACTGGGTAAGAACAAACAGATTATCGTCTAACCGCCTGTCGATTCGAAATCCATTCTGAAGTTCTCCCAAAATATCATTTTGTTCTACCCACGCTTCTATTTTTAATTTTACTGCCTGCATCGCCAACCTGTATAGCACCGATGTAATTGTTAGCGGTCTATACGAGCGAATGTTATCCTTTTCTCCCTTGCCTTTATAGATTAAGTTCATTCTACTTTTTCTCCAACTGTCTGGTATTTCCCTCTCCTGTAAGCACTTTTCTACGGCTTTCAGCAGTGCTTCTTTAGTGTTATGTCCGAGTTCGTTAATGAGGCTGACGGGAACCCCATCTAAGCCCGGAGTAGTGCGCTTAGGAATTTTTCCTTCGGCCTTCTTCCAATTGAAATTCTCTAGTACTACATCTTCGTCGGTTGCACTCCTTTGCGTACTTTTACTCACCGGGGGAATCCCCTGGGGGACCTTTTTAAACGAATCGGCTGTTATCTTTCGGATGTAACCTAGCGCTTCATATCCTTCCAATTTATTTCCTCCTTCATCTACCATATGTTGTTGCATTGTGACAGACTTCCTACCCAGCGCTTTTAGGTGGCTCCAAAATCCTAGGCGCGGCCTTCTTCTTTTCGCGAATCTCTGTCATCCAGCGTTCACTTTCACCTTTAATTTTTGCCTCGACT
Organism: Rhipicephalus sanguineus; assembly: GCF_013339695.2. NCBI lineage: Eukaryota > Metazoa > Arthropoda > Arachnida > Ixodida > Ixodidae > Rhipicephalus > Rhipicephalus sanguineus. The sequence continues at coordinate 24,065 of NW_023615305.1, forward strand.
AATTTCTGCACAATGGATTTTTGCTCTAAATATATTTCCCATATTTGGTTGACTTCGTCCTGTGGCCGCTTCTCCTTTTTTGCCTGTCTGTGCTCCCGTGATGCCTGACGTCGCATCTCGATCGCTTCCCGGATTTCTTTGTTCCACCAACTTTTTGGCTTTTTCTTTCCTTTCCAACAAATAGTTTTCTTCTCTATTTCCATTTCTTTCGTGATTACATGTAGCAGCTCACTATACTTCCAGTCTTTGCCTGGTAGTTCGTCTACTTTTTCCTCGACTCTTGCGGCTATATTTGTTATTTGTTTGTCATTTAGATACGAGCTGCCAAACTTTGATTCTATGTTCTTATTTTCAGTTTTATATCCCATTTGTAATATTATGCGTTTATGATCACTACCCAAGCTGTTAATGCCTTCTTCGTCTATTCTCATCTCTCTAAGTTTGTCATATATTCCTTCTGTCATGAGACAGTAATCAATGCTCGATTGCCTGTTTCTGACTTCCCACGTGATCTGCCCCTCACACTTAGGCCCCACGTTAACTATCTCAAGACTATGTTGCTCGCAGAGATCTAGCAATAACTTGCCATTGGTGTCTGAATATCCGTCAAGGTCATGAATGTGAGCGTTCATGTCCCCTAGAAGGATTATCTCGGCATCATGACCAAATTCTTTAATATCGGTGCTTATGCATTTCACTATCTCCAGATTCTTTTCTCTGCAGTTATTGCCTGTCCACAAGTAAGCTACACCTAGCCACGTTTTCTTTCCACCTACTGTGCCCGAAACCCACATGTGCTCTGAACACGTTTGTTTCACTCTCTCCCATTTTGTTCTGCTATGAATTAGCATTCCAACCCCCCCACCTCTCCTTTCTGATGTGATCCTGTTACATCCTTCCCAAACATAATTTTCAATATGTGGTGGCTCTTCCAAGTCTCTAAGGTGTGTTTCTGTAACCGCATAAACACCTATCTGTTCCTTGTTTAACTGTCCCTCAATCTCTAACCATTTTGCCTTTTTTCTGCCACCCTGCATGTTAATGTAACTAATTGCAACACGCGCCTTCTCCCTTCTTTTACCTTTTCTCTGTTTTTTCGCTATACTACCTGTCAAAGAGTCCCCCTGGTTGTTTTCCTCATTACAAGCTACCATGGGCACCGAAGGGCCCGCGTGCCCCCCAAAAAAGCTACTGCGCGTCCTGCAAGACGCCAACCCACCTCATGGCCAAGCCTCCTATCGAAGTGTATTCCGTCTCTTCGAAAACCACCCCACCTGTGCACCTCTCTGTTTATTTCCACTACCTCGATGCCTTTCTCTCTACTCATCTGCCATATCTCTTTGTTTGCGTCGACAACCGCTCTTTGCAGGTTGCCGTCACGCACCGGTACCTCCGGTATTGTGCATACCACTATCTGCACCTGAGGGGAAATGGCGCGCATGTCATCGACCCCTTTCGCCAATGTGGTCGCTAGTTCGGCTGATTCGTTACTCAAGACGTCGTTTAGACCTCCCGCGATTATCACGAGGTTACGTCCATTAGACTTAGCTGCGAGTTTTGCGTTAGCTTGTCTCATCACTGATCCCAGCCTATGGCCCGGGAACTTTCCTATTAAAACTCGTTTGTCGCCTCTCACCCTTTCCTTGACTGCTTCTGCGCATGTAGCTAAATTCGAGTCCCCGGCGATTATCACGTGATCCGACTTTTCTGGTGGACTCTCCCGCACCTGGCCACTGCACCTGTTACTAGCGCGTGCTACTGCTGTTGTTTTGTCCCCTCCCGTTCCCAAGACTACTTCGCGGAAGGTGGGTCCTGTGTCCCTTGCACCTGTCTTTTCCAAACCTGTTTCCCCCTTCGCGCCTACCACTGTGGGGGTCGATGCCCCATTTTTCCCGCTGTCGCCTGCTTCCCTGTTCCCCGTGGCTACATTTGCTGGCATGGCTACCTTTGCTGGCATGGCTACCTTTGCCAATCCCTCCTCGGCTGACTTAAGCCTTTCCGCCATAGCCATCGTTTTTTCCCGCTCTGTCGCTACCGCTTTCTCCAGCTCGGAGATTCTCACCTTGAGCTCATTCTGGGCGGCCATCATTATTTCCATCTTCGCCTCTAACTCGCATTGCTTACACTTGGCGTCAGCTCTCTCTGTCGTCTCATCCTCACAAACCTCTATTTTCCGCCCCATTCCGCATCCTGAACACTTTACGGTCTTTTTGACCATGGCTATAGAGCATTCACGCGGCAGATTAGATACACTTAAAGCCAAATGATATCACAAACCGAACAGGCAGCGCCACCGGACGGCCGCGGCGGAAAACATGGGATTGTCGTTTGTTACTCCTAGTTACTCCCGTGCCCGCAGTCACGGTAGAAACGCATGGCTCCTCGCCGAAAGGACGTATAAAAAGTCGCAGAACTCCGGTAATTTTCCGTACTTCTGCGTGCATGACTGGCACAAAAGCTGTAGAAACACCGTTCGGAAGCAACTATTGGCCTCGAGGCCCACCACTGGAAACGCCGGCGCCACCGTCGGCGTGACGTACTTGGCAGGATCACGTGGTCTCAGCGGCCGCGTCGGCTGCTTGTGGCGCACTGCCGCGTGCTTTAAAAACGAGTTTCAAGTCCACATGCGCTGCGGTCTGTTCAAATTCGGAAGTTTTCTCTCATTTTCTACTCAATTGAAACTATTTTAATAGAGTGGCTGCCTCCGAAGGCGACGAACATGGGGCTCTACCGCTCGGTGCCGCAGCGCCGCGCTTACGCAAAGGAGCCCAGTGTCAGCCTGCACTGGTAACCGCGGGACAAGAAACAGCGTGAAGCATGGGTTGTAAAGCTAAGAACCGGCAAGTAGTCATCCGCTACGAGTCTTGTGTGCAACAAACACTTCCGCGACGAAGACTTTTGTTACTGCGTCGGGCCTGCGATGTTCGGTGAGTAGCAGACAGCGCGCACTGAGACGATGGCTCGCGCGCGCTTCCCGCCGACAAATGATGCTTATCTGCCACAGGATGGTAAAAGCGCTACATTTTACCACGTGCGATGCCATCTCAGAACCCTCCAATGCGACCTCTTGATCGTCGGCCCCGTGCTCAGCGTCCACAAAATCGGCTGCAGATGCACAAGTCATTGTTTAGATACGTTGAATTAAAAAACGCACAGGGTCCCCTATGCATTCGTTAAAGATGACTAGAAGGCGAAAGCCATCTTCTTCTTGTCAGTCGATGTACTGATTCTCCCGCGTTACTGTATTTTCTTTCTTTTCCTAGGCGTCGCATGCTACTACATGCTCGGTCTCGTAGACTGGTTCTCCTTCCACCAGCAATCTCGAAGTGGTGAAGCTTTGGTCTATGAATTTGTTGATCACAGAGAGCGGCAAGTTCACTGGAATGCAAACGGAACGATAATAAGGAGCATTAAAAAAAGGCGTCGCATTTGCTCACGTTTTGTGGAGCACCAAACGAAACGAATGCGCTGAATAAAGAAACAGAAGCAGCGGCATTTGCCCGCTGAGAAGACCGATCAACACGCAGTGCGAGACAACTTGTCAAATGACATTGAAACGTACCCGAATTTAGACCGAAAAAGAAAAAAAAAAACACTGAATCGTCGGGACGGCAGATCACAAAGTTGTCATGCGCACCGAAGCCGCAGTTGTAAGGAAATTGTTTTTGAACTGCTCTGATAGCGTCCGCGCAACAGTAGTTGTTTGTTTACTCACAAATTCTCATGTTTTGCGGCCTAAAAATCACAGCGCGGTGCCAAAACGCGCTCGTAGCAAAAGCGAAACCAGCAGTACGAACATACATGCAGACGCTCATACATGTAGAGGCACCGTCAGTCGTCGCGAACCCGTGCGATCGCTGGCTTGAGGCTTCTTTCTGTTATGCTCCGTTTGGTTATACAGGCAGTCTACTCTAACGAGATATTTCACATAGTTTGCACTCAGCGAGTGACTGCCTTTCACGTAAGAAGCCGGTTCAGGGGTCTCCAACGCGGTGACAGCGTGAAGCGGGTGCTCTGTTTTCTGCAAAGAGACAGCGACTGTAAACTATCTTGTGCTTTCAGTTCGTCGAAAATGATTATCTTGACAGTAAAGAACACAGTTCATTTCGAAAGTACTTACAGAAATGCCCTGGAGGGCTCCCGCGAGGTGTTTTTTGTAGAGCGCCGACAGCAAAACCTATGGGGAGCGCGCCGGCGGCATCCTGCCTAGCACGCAATCGAGGCGCGTCCGATAGAGGGCGACTCCGTAACTCCTCGAGGCCAATAGCTTTAAAATTCTGCGGGTTACCTCAGAGGTCGGACGAAAATGAAAGACAACTCTACCGCAGCTGTGCGGGGCTGCGTAAGCAACGCCTCGAATTCCGTCCATAAGTGTCCCCACTCTCGTGCGTTTTTTTTTCGCCTTTTATTATTTATTTTAAATGTATACACAATGCTTACAAGGTCACAAAGGAATACACCAATTTCACAAGGAGGCTGCCATTTTTAAAGCACTCCACCGCCGCAGCGCCGTCTATCGTCTGCGACGTTTCGCCGCCCTTCCGGTGTGTGGGGTTCCGCGGCGGTGTATGCAGCGTGCGCTCGGTTCACAAGGTATTGCTGTTCTTCGCGGTACACGGGCAAAACAGGGCAATGCTTTTCGAGTGTAAAGGCGCTGATAAATAATCGCTAAGCTTGCAGCTTCAAAAAGGCTGAAACAGCAAGCAGCGGCGGCCCACGAGACGTTCTCGCAGCAGCGCCGACGATGAGTAGAATGTCAATGCAGTTCTTAAGCAGGATGTGTAAATTGGTAATTGCTTCGTATGTTTTGTTATAGCTGGCCGGGTGAGGTTCTTGAAATAATCACTATAAAGAGCGTTAACATTTAGGACAACTGTCGAAGTATAATCGGAGAAACATAAATAGAGACGAGCGAACACGGTAGGCCATTGTCAGGCTGCGCGCTACCCTTTTGAAACGTTCCGTATGGCCATTCCAATAGGCAGTTTTAGAATAACGTACGCTAAGTTAGCGTTAGCGGCCCGCTATTTCCGTCACTTAACGGGAGCCCGCAAGCGGTTAGCGTATGACGCATGCGCAGTTGCGCGAAAAGCCAACGCAAAGCTTTGCGTACGCTATTCTAAAACTGCCTAATTGCGTATGTTTCCGCAAGAATATATATATGGAAAATATACGAAAACATATGGATTACGTATGCAACATATGGAATTATTGGAATGGCAACGTTTCAGTAGGGTAGGTGCGCGCATTAGTGTTTAAGATGGCTCCCGGGTTTCCGTGCCGTGATTATTCAAGTTCAACGTAACTCTAATCCCTAAGAGACCATTTTGGTTGGCACGTTGTAATACAATGTTCACGGAACGACAGGAGCACGAACACCGATGCCTGTGTTTATTCGTGTCGCCGTCGTAGCTTGTGGCCTCTGATCCTTGCACAGGATAAGGAACAGAGATACGAAATGTGAGCTCAAAATTCGGCGTAGAAACAACACCGATGATAAAATAAGCCTGTTGCACATCCGGAAGCGTGGCATGGCGTAAGTTCGCTTCGGCGCGAGCCGCCGCCACTATAGCGATACGCCGAAAGGGCGCTCGTTTTTGCTAACATTATTGTCAATTTGTTTTCTGGCGAGTATTTCAGAAGCATTACGACGAGCGCACGTGTCCAGGTAACGACCTGGCTTTAACGAACATGGGCCGATTATTCACGACACCCAGGCTGCCGCGCGAAAAAAAAAAAAAGTGCGGTTGTCATAACGCTACCCCAGTTATCGTCACAAAATTGACAAGTCGAGAAAGAACGTGCTCTCGACGAAACGTTAGAAACGCGTACCTACGCCAAAGAACACATGTCGTGCGGGCCTTTCTGTCATGTAGATTGAAAAGTGCTCATTCAATAATCTCGAAATTGCACGCACTAAGATGGAACATTTTCTAGCCGCAGGCATTGTAAATCATGTGCTGTAGCATAGAAATCAGAGAGGTTCATGAGGACAACTCTTGGCCAAATATTTTGTGTATTAATCGTCAGCCTTGACATTGGTTCTCTTTGGTGCAGATGATAAAGTGTACCAGCACCCAAGCACAATCACAAGCTGGTGTGGTGACTTGGAGAAATGGCCACAAGTGCAGACACCACATATAATAATATACTATTTGTCGGAGAAGAAGGCGTGCGACCTGAGAGAAGCGAAGTCATTTAAAAATTGTGCACTTCGCATGCCTTGGCTGCCAGTCTTTCAGGCTTCCGTAGCTGTTGCCGCAGCCAACACAGCGCAGTGGTAGCTTGTCGACCTGTTCTCGTCCGACATTTCGATTTGCGGCAGCACAATTGTTTCAGCGCGTCGAAAAATGGAAACACGCTGACCTCTCACGCACCACGCAGTGCAAAACTCGGGTATCCGCACACACCAGCGGCAGCGGTCGGCCGAGGTAGAGAGAGAGAAAGCGGTGAAAATACACCGGTTCGAGGCTACGCTCCTCCTCTCCGTGAAAACGGTCTATAGGAAGATAACAGCTGACAACCAGGGTTGCCGTTGGTGGCTACTTTGCGCCAAATTGGCTACTTTACGACCCAGTCTGGCGACAAAAATTTCAGGTTGGCGCCATGGCTACTTTCTGGCTACTTTGAACCTCTATTTTAGCGCATTCAGTAGCCATTTTTTCTCATTATCTGCAGATAAAATACCGAGCAAGCCTGACGACTACCCTTTGTTTCCAAGCTTTTCTGACGCGTCAGCCAGTGTATGCGCGTGTCCTAGCCCCGCCATGAGTCTGGTGCTCATCGAGGCACCTGAACGCAACGCGCGGTGCGCCTGCCGAGACGGAATGATGAAGTTGTTGTTCGCCTAGTCAGTGTCTCACACCACAATGGAGGATCGGCGAAGAATGCGGTGTTTTTTATGAATTTAAATAAAAATGAAGAAATTGGACGTATAACTTACAAATTAAAGAGAAATTTAAGTACGCCTTTTGGCTAAGATCAAAACTGACGAAATTGCGCGCATGTTGGCATACGCGTGGCTAGCACGCTGTTCACACTGCCCGCCATCGGTGCCGACGCTATACGAGCCAGTTTTGTAGTGCTGACGCACAGCGTGTGTTCTCGTGTGACCTTGACAAAAACAGAGATCCGATACAAATGAAGCTGGACCGGTCATCTTCGAGTAGATATCACTTCTCGAAGCTGGTCGTGCTTGAAGTCGCAGACTTCAAGCACGACCTGCTTTTACGATTAATATCCTACTGAATGGTTGGCTGGAATGTTCCAATCTTACTCTGTCTCTGGCAATTACTCTATTCTATATAGACTGTATGCAGGTAATTGTTCATTTATTTGCAACTTGCTTATGGCTTGAAGACCAAGCATGAGGAGAAAATAACTGTGTTCGTGTGCTATTTTATTGCTGGCACAAATGGTATTTATTGTTCAATAATAAAAACTCTTTTCATAATACCGCTTTTCTGCCATTTGGCTACAAGTTTGGCGATAAGGGTAAAAGATGTGGCTACTTTGGCTACTTTTAGCTTGAATTCTGGCTCCTTTTCGAATCTACCCAACGGCAACCCTGCTGACAACGGCCACCTAGAGGGGCAATGTGCCTGTCGGCGTCTTCTGCTCTCACGCGTGATTTCTTGCCAGCCAGAGCGGCGACCAGGGGTAGCCGGCGGAATCAGACACAATTTGCCGCGTCCTCTTCGTTGGGAACGAAAACAGTTCGGTATGGCTCAGCACACGTAGAGCACCGAAAAATGAAAAGCTCATCCTCCACTCGTACGTCGTAGTCACGGTTTTCGATCGCACTCTGCATTTCCCAATGTCGGAAGATTCTACCGCGCACATAAATTCTTCTTTCAGACCACACCGACCATCGCGTACAACTTCGTGCCAAGCGACCAAGAACTCCTTTGAAACACGCGTTATTGCATTTCAATCCCGGAAACCGCAGAACAACACACGATCGTCGCTTCTTGTCCTTACGTTCATGCGCGGGCTGGCGATGCGCTTTCCTAGCGACGACAACCAGTGACGAACTGATGGACGCTTGCAGTCAGTCTCGCTGTCTGTAAAGTGTGTGTTGCGCGTCGCCTGTGTGTGTGTGTGCGCGCGCGTTGTGAGCGGTTTGCGTGTGTGTGGTGTGTGGGGGGGGGGGGTAATCTACTGTTCCCCGCGTGGTTACCAAGGGACGGAAAAGACTTGTTTCCAGCGCAAGCAGCTGTTTTTGTCGGCTTTTTCTTTTCATTTTTCTTTTTTGAAGCAGCTAGTATGCGGAGAGAGCCCAGCTCCCGTGAAGCTGCGACCGGACACATCACTGGAAAAAGCCTTGGTGCTTCATTCTCTCGGTGGGTTTCATGCGTGGCGGTCGCGTCGTCCGCGATGCCCAGTTTTCTCGGCCTCTCGCCGATCGTCGTGCCGCTGCGAACGGTTGCGTCGTCCGCTACGCCCAGCACCTCTCTCGGATTGAGTTTCGACTCTCTGTGATGTCCGTGCCTCTGGCCGATCGTCGTGCCGTGACGGTTCCCACGTCAGCCAAGCCGAGCACCTCTCACCGATTAAGGCTCGCCTTTCCGTGATGTCCTCGTGCACCTGCTCATCGTGCCCCGTCCATGAACTTCGCTGACAGGATCCTCCACTCCTACTCTTTCCTTTTACTCTTTAATCCCTCCTTATCCCATCCCCCTGAGAGCTACTGCTGAGGTGTCATCCCCTGAGATAGACAATTGCGGGGCTCTCAATTTTCTTCACTTCCTGTTTTTTTTTTTTTTATTATTATCAAGAATCACTCCCCCCCCCCCTTGGTGCTTCGTTTGTGTGTGTATATACGCAAAGGTCGTTAGGTATGCGGCTGCTTTCGGGCGCTTGCTAGGCTTCGTTCAAGCAGTAGTCAGATGTTGCGGCATTTACAAACTTCCATGAGCTCAAAAAAGAAAAGAAAAAGCTACGCGATTAGTTGTCCAAAACTGAACTTCGTTGATTGAAGTACACAGCAAACCTCACGTGCTGCTTTAAAGCGACATCATGACTTTATCTGGAGCCTATAATATAGTTTCTCTGTTTGTTTGTTTTTTTCTTCTGAAGTCAGTGTTTTATGTAGTATACGGAAGTGTTCCCGTAAGTTATTGTGAATAAAAAGTTGCAGTCAAATTTAAACTTCGTCGAATTATTTCGTTCTATTTTGCCGTTTAGCTTTCAATGAAAACGTAAGGCCTCCGAGTAACCCTCACAGAATTCTTTACTTAATTTCCTTGACAAACTTCGAGTGATGGCGCTGATAGAATGCACATGAGAGGCTTAACTGTAGGATTCGCTAACTGCACTTGTGCATGTGCTTTATAGTTTGTCTTGCACTGCCTTCCATGGCGCTTGGGTTTGTCGCTACCAAAGTTTCAGAGACAATCCAAAACGCCTTCATTCTGCTAACACTACTCAGCTTTGAATCTCATATAACGAACATCAAACGCCGCAATCGTAATGTGAGGCTTGTCGATCCGTCACTGGATACCTTCTTAATGCTGAGATAAGATGTAAGAGATCTTTACTTACTTGATGGGACATTCTCTGGCTCTATTGGCCTCGAGGCCCACCACTGGAAACGCCGGCGCCACCGTCGGCGTGACGTGCTTGGCAGGATCACGTGGTCTCAGCGGCCGCGTCGGCTGCTTGTGGCGCACTGCCGCGTGCTTTGAAAACGAGTTTCAAGTCCCACATGCGCTGCGGTCTGTTCAAATTCGGAAGTTTTCTCTCATTTTCTACTCAATTGAAACCATTGTAATAGAGTGGCTGCCTCCGAAGGCGACGAACATGGGCCTCTACCGCTCGGTGCCGCAGTGCCGCGCTTACGCAAAGGAGCCCAGTGTCAGCCTGCACTGGTAACCGCGGGACAAGAAACAGCGTGAAGCATGGGTTGTAAAGCTAAGAACCGTCAAGTAGCCATCCGCTACGAGTCTTGTGTGCAACAAGCACTTCCGCGACGAAGACTTTTGGTACTGCGTCGGGCCTGCGATGTTCGGTGAGTAGCAGACAGCGCGCACTGAGACAATGGCTCGCGCGCGCTTCCCGCCGGCAAATTGCTTATCTGCCACAGGATGGTAAAAGCGCTGCCTTTTACCACGTGCGATGCCATCTCAGAACCCTCCAATGCGACCTCTTGATCGTCGGCCCCGTGCTCAGCGTCCACAAAATCGGCTGCAGATGCGCAAGTCATTGTTTAGATACGTTTAATTAAAAAACGCACAGTGTCCCTTATGCATTCGTTAAAGATGACTAGAAGGCGAAAGCCATCCTCTTCTTGTCAGTTGATGTACTGATTCTCCCGCGCCCCCCTCCAAAAGCGTTCTGCACCTAACGCGGTTTTGTACGGCCTCCGTGACCGATCACGGAGGCAATGCAAAGCGACCATGACGTGTGAATACGTCATCGTGTGACGTCACATTATGTGATGTCATAATGACGCTACATATTTTGTCGTTCTGTGACGTCATGATGACGTCATATGGTGACACCATCACGTGACGATTATTTTTGCATCACTCGTGTTGACGCCGCCGACACGGGACGCCGACGGGCAACCTTCCCATTTGATGAGGCATGCATTGCTTCATAAGCTACATTAATTTTGAATTGCCTCCGTGATCGGCCCACCGGCCAACCCATGTATTTTCTTGGAGCATCATTTATTTACGAGGGAGAGATGCCACCTTGTTGGCGTTGGACACGACACTGCTGCCAAAATTGCTGGGGTACGCCAAATAATTACTATCCTGTTTTGCGGCTGCTGGTTGCTGCAATACCTTCTGTTTTATTCACCGCTATTTCAAGTTCATGTGGGTCCTAGTTCACAGCCGACGTTTGCAGAACAAGTCCGGCAAACGTTACTGTATTTTCTTTCTTTCCTAGGCGTCGCATGCTACTACATGCTCGGTCTCGTAGACTGGTTCTCCTTCCACCAGCAATCTCGAAGTGGTGAAGCTTTGGTCTATGAATTTGTTGATGACAGAGAGCGGCAAGTTCACTGGAATCCAAACGGAACGATAATTAAGGAGCATTAAAAAAAGGCGTCGCATTTGCTCACGTTTTTGTGAGCACCAAACGAAACGAATGCGCTGAATAAAGAAACAGAAGCAGCGGCATTTGCCCCTGAGAAGACCGATCAATACGCAGTGCGAGACAACTTGTCAAATGACATTGAAACGTACCCGAATTTAGACCGAAAAAGAAAAAAAAAAAAACACTGAATCGTCGGGACGACAGATCACAAAGTTGCCATGCGCACCGTTGAACTGCTCTGATAGCGTCCGCGCAACAGTGGTTGTTTGTTTATTCACAAATTCTAATATTTTGCGGCCTAAAGTTTACAGCGCGGTGCCAAAACGCGCTCGTAGCAAAAGCGAAACCATCAGTATACGAACATACATGCAGACGCTCATACATGCAGAGGCACCGGCTTCTTTCAGTTATGCTTCGTTTGGTTATACAGGCAGTCTACTCTAACGAGATATTTCACGTAGTTTGCACTCAGCGAGTGACTACCTGTCACGCAAGAAGCCGGCTCAGGGGTCTCCAACGCGGTGACCGCGTGAAGCGGTGCTCGGTTTTCTGCAAAGAGACAGCGACTGTAGACTATCTTGCGCTTTCAGTTCGTCGAAAATGATTATTTTGACAGTAAAGAACACAGTTCATTTCGAAAGTACTTACATAAATGCCCTGGAGGGCTTCCGCGAGGTGTTTTTTTAGAGCGCCGACAGCAAAACCTATGGGGCGCGCCGGCGGTATCCTGCCTAGCACGCAATCGAGGCGCGTCCGATAGAGGGCGACTCCGTAACTCTTTGAGGCCAATAAGACGCGTTTCTGACCGTTGGAAATTGTTTAAAGATAAAGCTGAAGGAAGATGTTTGCTGTGACGTATTGTTGCTATTTGGCGACTACTTGGAGGGTATAGGGAACCCAAGCTCAAGTTTGCGGCGCGACGACAGCGCCGCGCCAGCCGCGCTGCGGCTCTGTCGGAAAGCTCTGAACCGTCGCGCGGCCGACTCAGCCCCTTTCACGGTAGCGGTAGCGCACGTGCGCACGCGTTCTTCTCTCGGTGCGGGTAACTGGGAGTCCGTCAGCTGGGTACGTTGAACCAAGAGGCTTGCTGTGCGAAGCTTCGCATTTCCACGATGGCAGAAGCGACCCCGCGGAAGTGCAAGCGTGGTCCCGAAGTATTGCGGTTTAGTGGCCAGCCACAACAGTGCAGACAAGGCACACGATTCACGTGTTAAACTGTATCGGTTCCCGGGCGTGTCGCACGAGAAATAAAGGCGGCAAGCGTGGATAGCTGAAGCGCTGTGTCGCCTTCTATTTTGGCTGTCTGAGTTCATCGCTTTCGTTCGTTCCGACTACCTGAATCGGTAAGTAACGGGGCGCATGCACGCAGCGACTACAGTAATGATTACTCGCTGTCTTCTCGCATTGTTAAAGTCCAGTTACGGTTGTAGGTGAAGCAACTTTGTGTTTGGTTCCCCGTGCTCGTGAGACCTACCCGTCGTTGTTGAACGTTCACATTCGCGTTATACCGTTAGCGTTGCGCGGTTGGTTGAATTCAACTGAACTCCGCACATTGTCAGAAGTTCGGCGCCTGCATTTCACGCGTCGGGAAGGCTGCTTTATCACGCCGGAACGGACGTCTGTGCATTTTCAGCAAGCTTTGACATCGTTCTGCAGGTTTGCTTTGTTTTTGTCACTTTATTGGGGTGATATATATTTAAGCCGCTAAATATAACTGGCACTTAATACATGCTTTGCAATTGCAACCTTGAAGTAACCACCTTCTGACTTTGTGCGATTTTCTAGCCGCGTTCACGCAGCAGGTTTTATACGCCTGTCAAGTCGATATCATAAAAAGAGACTGCAAGCATGACGCGAGAGCCGAAAAAACGAGGCGAGCAGTTCGTCTTGCTTCACAGTGGTTGAAGCTCAGCTAGCTGCCTCGCATCTTAATCGGCGGATGATTCTCCAGCGGCACGGAGGACTTGACTCTAACCTTATCAGGAAGCATGCCATGGCCGTATAATCTTTTTTTCGCACGCCGCAAACGTTTGTTCACGAAAGTACGCGGCTGCTACTGTAAGCATGCCATATCAAAACAACAATCAATGATTCGTAGTCCACGCCGCAGAACATCGATAGCGTGTACGGCTTCATTTCGGAGTGCATGTGGACCATTATTCATCTTTAACGTGACAGAATGAGACTTACCTCGAGGTATACGTCCTACACGGTGTAATCGCGACTTGGGAATGCATTTCCTTTGAGTCGGGCGTGGTTGTCGTCGATCGTCTGCTCTTCACCGTTAACGTGATTGACGAGCCTTCCTCATTTTATCAAGTTCGCTTTGCGGAAGTGCCAGTCAAGCTCGAAGATCCTTTTGAAGCCGCACTGCACGCGGTACATTGTGAGACGCCGCAAGTGCACCGCGAGAGCTCTGCACGTGCACGGAAGCGAGCGGCAACGCGGTGAAGAGAAGGGAAAACGCTCGCTGATCACGCCCCAGTTTCTCTTTTTCTGCCAGAGATGGCGCTGCCTGTCAAGAGCAGCAGCGCCGCTAAGCGTTGCTTGGGAAGCCTATATATACGGATACCCGTCATTAAATAGATCATTACAAAAGAAACCTTCCATTTTATCTTGCACATGTGTGAATTACAGAGCATTGCACTGCGACAGCTTAACAGGAGATTGCTAGATACTATAAATACGGATAACGCATTGGCGATACTGAGCTGGGCGTTGGCATGCAATATGTGCAGTTAGGTAGAATATGTAGAAAGTAGCCAGCCAGAAAGTAGCCAGTACTTACTATCTGTACTATAAACCGTATTGCATATTTATATTCCAGCTAGCAAGCTCATTTTATGCTGTCGCAGTCTAGCGTTGTATAGTTTGCACATGTGCAAGATGAAAAGTAAAAGTTCATTTTTGTAATTAGCTAATTAATGCCGGGCATCGGTATGTATACTCGCCGAGCAGTCGCCAAGCAGGAACAAATACGGCATGACAAACATTAGCTTTTTTGAGCTTTATTTTTAAACAATTTTTGACGGTCAGGAACGCATCTTATAGAGCAGGAGAACGCCCGTCAGGTAAGTAAAACTCCTCTCTTACACCTTCACTAAGCGTTAAGAAGGTCGTAAAGTCACGGTTGGCAAGCGTGAGCGTTTAGCGTGAAAGCGCGCAATGCATAAAACAAGCGTGCAAAAAATCGCCTCCACTCACGCTTCGCAAGCGTTATTCATCCCGTGAATCATGCTTAGGAAGCGTGATTTTTCATCGTGAAAAGACACCACGCTTAGAACAAGCGTGCAAAAATCGTCCATACTCACGCTTGCTAGGCGTGAAAATATTTAGAGTGTACAGCAGTCAGTCCATCCTTTTCGGATGCTGGTATTCTGCACTCTCATATAAGCATCTTCACAGCAAAGGCTTATGCAATTTGCAGCCGTCAAACACATTAGAGAATTAAAACTACAAAGTGCAGTGATATATATTGATTCCGAAGCGTGGCAAAAGCTTTATAAACCCTGAAAAAACACACAAATCCTGTCCTTGTCTCGCTGTACTCTTATGCATGATTACGCATTCAAACAGCATGTTGTGGTGCCCTGGGTGCCAGGGCACCGCAAGATCCAAGGAAGCGTGTTGGCGGACCAGCTAGCTGCATCCGTCCACAAGAACGCTGCCGATACATCCATAGCTATCTCTGCACTAGACCTACAACCCTTCCAAAAACGAAACCTCTGGGCTTATTGGCAGCTCTTATGGGTTAGGCAAACACAAAATAAACTACATGTTATCAAGCGGCATGTTGCGAATTGGCCGCCAGTATCAAAGTCACGCCGCACAGAAGTAACACTTATCAGGCTGAGAACAGGACACACACAGCACACATGCATACCTTCTGTCTGGTGGTGATCCAACCATGTGTGAGAAATGTGGTGAACCACTTACCATCCTTCACATTCTCATCCAATGCAATGAATTAGACGCTATTAGAAAAAAAACACTTCCCATTTAGCTTACCGAGAGCAAATTCTACTGCATCTCATGTTTTTCATAGGCAGAGAACTGCTTTTAAGTGCGAATCACTTCTTAGTGAACCTTGGCTCTTTGAGCGTTTCTATCTACGTATCTATCTAGCCGCCTACGTCTGGTGCTCTCATGATCGCCTCCTTAACTTGGTGTAGACCATAATTGGCATGGGAGGGTAAGAGGTTTTGACGAATATGACTGTCGGGTCACGACATGATAACGAGAGAAAAACCTGTTGCGTACGTCGTCAAACCCTTTCCTCCAGATACGTGTGGCACATACCTGTTTACCACGGGCCGCGGTGTATGGGTAAGCGCCACAGTTGATTGACAGTTTATATCTGTTGTGTAGGGCAGGAGCGCGGCGTAACCCGCGGCGGGCCGACGGAGAGGCCGAACGACGGGAGGGCGCGCGGAGTGAAGACGCAGAGACCAAGCTTCGGCGAGACGGACGAGAGACTGCTCTCCCGCGTTTATTACAGGTGGTTTTAAGGAGGGAGAAGAAAGGCTATTGGTCAGCGAGGCACGGGTCACATGACCGGCATGACCACGCCGGATTGGTGCTAGCAAAGAGGCATGGGGGAGACCCAGCTCCACCCAGTGGCATGTACAGGGACCTTTACTGCACTGGTGTGTCCGAGGGCCACGAGGGGTCGTACGACACAACATCGTCTCCCCCTAGCAGAAATTGCGTCCTTAAGCGGTCGTTGATGGGTTGCTGCGCATTTGCCGGGGGGGGGGGGGGGGAGGAAGAATGCCCAGGACTTTTCTCGAGGCCCCAAGTGACAATCCTGGGCTGCAGGAATTTGTGGCTGCGCTTCAGCAGGTGCAGAGTGGCAATGGATAGCAGGGCCATCGCGAATGGCCTGCGCAGGCAACACCTGGTTGTTGATGTGCAATCTTGAACGCGGCCGCCGACGATGACGTCGTCGTCCTGGAGCCGGCGCAGCTCGCTGGCGCTTCTGCCGTAGCGCCAGAGGCAGCCGACGCAGCTTGGAAGACACTGGCACGTGTGCTGTCGCCTCTTGGCACGGCCAGGCAGGTGCTCGAACCCCGGAGGCAGGGGCGTAGCCAGGGGGGGGGGGGTTGGAACCCCCCCCCCCGAAATTTTCAGTTTTGCTTGCGTATATATACACGCGCACATACAAACGCACGCACGAACATACAAAGTATGGTGGAACCCCCCCCACCCCCCCCCCCCGAAAAAAATTTCTGGCTACGCCCCTGCCCGGAGGTACAGCTACAGGAAGCTGCGAGGAAACTGGTGTAGCCAGACGACACGTCAACGTTGCGCCGTCGATCAGGAGTCGCAATTGCTGGATGGCATCGAGCCCAGCAGTGAAGTGCGTGTGCTGTCACGTAGAAGGTGACGAAGACCGCTTGCCTTGGGCTGCAAGTCCGTGCGGAAATAGCCAGTACCGGTATGCGATGCTTCGAAAAATCCTGCAGTTGGATGGACATTGGAGCAGTCGGTGCTTCGAAGCGAAAGCATGTCGAAGTCTTCTTGGTCATTAACGATGCAGTGGCTCCGGTGTCCACCAGCAATGACATGTGGCTATGTCCTCGACGATAACAGGGATGCGCAAGTCCCTTGGGTCTAGTTGGCGCGCTTGCACGGGACAGGACTGTGGCAGTGCCGGAGGCACGGTCTTGAACGGGGGCAACTTCCTGTACCGACGCTCGTCGCTTACGGCAGACTGCCGCGAAATGCCCTTTGATACGGCAAAATTGGCAAATTTTCTTTTTGGCCGGACAATTTCTGTAAGTCGCCAAATGCCCTAACATCATGGGGGCCGACTTGAGGCTTGGGCGCAAGCTGTTGCACTTGCTGGCAGCGAACGCAGTCTTGTACACCCGCCGTCGAGCCCAACGTTTATGTTGGTCGAGCCCGCGCAGCCATCTTGGATGCGGCCGCCCGACTTGGGGGAAGCCGCCGCCATGTTGAGTCACATGCGGGGCCAGCGAAGCAGCCGACCCGCCACTTTGAGCCGCTGCGACGCACTGGATGCTGCCGCCGTAACCGGAGTGCGAGCCGAGTAGCCGCTCATTTTTCTCCGAACGCCGCGTTGGCTTTGTTGAGCGCCTCCAAGTCGCGTCCAACTTCTTCGGCTTTCTGCAGCGTAAGGGCTTCCCCGTAAGACAGTGGTTTGGCCCGTACATGTGCGTTGGCGACCCCGTGAATTACTTGGTCCCGTACTCTGTCGTCGTAAGTGGCGCGAACTTGCATGACAGGGCCTTTTCTTTCAGCGCGGTGACGAAGTCGAGAAACGTTTCGCCGGGCAGTTGTGTGCGCTCGTGAACAGGTGCTGCTCGGCTAGCACGTTCGTTGTCTCGGCGAAAAGCCCGTCTAAAAACTGGAGCACCGTGTCGTACGTCGTTGCCGTCGCCGCTTCTGTCTTCGGCACCGTGCCCGAACCAGACGCCGTAACTGCGCCTTCCGCCTCAAGCTGCTCTTGCGCGGCGAAGTATTTGCGTGGCCCTCGATGCCGAGCGCGCAGAGGAGCGCTGACGCACGTCTTTTGTCCTCCCAGCCGCTTCCGCCGGCCGCCTTCAGGTGAACCTGGAAAATATTGTGCCATATATATGCCAAGGAATGGGAGGCTTGCCGGGAGCGTTGAGGAACGGAGGAAGGTTTGCAAAAGGAGCCGCCATGTGTGCACGAGGTAGGCAGTAGGCTCAAGCAGGAGGGTGGCGTCGTAGAGGGAGCCGGAGCGGGGACAAGGAAAAGTCAGGTCGACGCGCTTGTAGCGTGCAGGAAGCAGCACCGACGCGCAGCAGAAAAATGTGACCCGTAGCGTAGTGTCACGTACGTCGTGCTCTTCCTGGCGTCGCCTGTCGTAGGAGCGTAGCGGTTCAACTACCTCGTCGCCATGTTTGTGTAGGGCAGGAGCGCGGCGTAACCCGCGGCGGGCCGACGGAGAGGCCGAACGACGGGAGGGCGCGCGGAGTGAAGACGCAGAGACCAAGCTTCGGCGAGACGGACGAGAGACTGCTCTCCCGCGTTTATTACAGGTGGTTTTAAGGAGGGAGAAGAAAGGCTATTGGTCAGCGAGGCACGGGTCACATGACCGGCATGACCACGCCGGATTGGTGCTAGCAAGAGGCATGGGGGAGACCCAGCTCCACCCAGTGGCATGTACAGGGACCTTTACTGCACTGGTGTGTCCGAGGGCCACGAGGGTCGTACGACACAACAATATCTACCCAGGAACGGCGAGGCCAAACACTGGTAATTTAAATGCGAAAGCGTTAAGAAATACCGTCATCGGCAGTGTTGAGCCGACAAATGGAAAGAATAAAATTGGGATCCCAGCAGGAATCGAACCCGAGCATTCTGCGTGGCAGTCAGGTATTCTACCGCAGAGCCACATCATATCTTGAAACTGCTTCGGAAAAAGAACCTGTGCAGGCATAATGTCGGTGCAGCGTCAATTGTGGTCGTAGTGCTGGCTATCTAATGTTATAACCAAGCAATAAACATTATATATGTACTCCCATGATACAGGAGTCATGCCGGGTTAACGTCAGTTGTGGTTCCATTGTTTGCTGCACTTTTATAGTAGTCTAATAAATATTACATTTGTATTCCTATGATTCAGTAAGCTGTATTGAAGCATTGTTCGACCTCGGAAGAATACATTAACGAAAGTTACGTATAATTCACATGAATGCACCATAAAGTGCACTTAGTTTCAACAATACTGACGTATGAACTCTAACGTGAGGGCCAGTGTTACGTCACACCATAAATTACCCTTTAAACGCCAGTGTTGTTGACGTTCCTGGTATGCCCACAATGTGCACACGCCTAGTACACTTACAAAAACATGTTGATCCACCTCGTAACGCTTGGCTCAAAGCCATAAAATACACCATAGAAGTACTCACCGACTGCTTCGCATGAAACCGATTCCCACAACGGGGGGAACTGCCGAAATTTTTAAATACGCGTCGTTGTTCACATTTTTAAAGGATTCTTGTAGCTTTCACGTCATACTCCCAGGAAATCCATAGCCCCCTCTGAACAGTTGCTGCTGCAGTAGCTACATAACAGAAAGCACCTGCCTTTGGGCTGAAATTCCTTGAGGAGGTAATCGTGCTATTTACCATCTCTCACTTGTAGAAATCATGCTCACTGGTCATTCATCTCACATTCATACATCACATTACGTCTGACTGCCATCATTTTATACTCTAGAGTACATGTCTTTTACACTTCTATATAGTGTGTGATTTTGGGCCTAGCCATAATACATCCTGCCATCATATTCATTGGTCATCACTAACACTTCTTAAAAAGACATGGCGCTCTTGGCCACACCTGCCCTTGTGCCACAAAAATCCACTAATCAATCAGATTGGTTTATAACCTTGTAGTATTTTCATTTTTTTTTTCAAATATAAATTTCTGACTGATCTATTTTGAGGCCCATATATCTTGGCATCTAGAGCAGGTACAACAATAATTCCTTTTGCAATGGAAACACAATTTGTTGAGAATCCAAGTAAGAGACAGAGTTTTGAGCACAGTCTTTTTAATTAATTGTCAAAATTGTAACTTGAATACATACTGATTGAAACAAAGTTAAATTGCCATGTCTTGCAAAGTGAAATTGCTATGCCATGTCTGCAGCATGTCTTGCTGCAGTAGACGCTGCAGCGTTTCACGGCACGTAACTGTACTTGGTGGGATCCTCGAAAGCTTTCTCAATGAACTGTCTCTGGACTAGAGAATCCAATCTCTTTTGAAAGGCTGCAGGACTAATGGTATATTTACCTCCAAGTTCTTTGTTTACTTCGCACAGTAGTTCATTCTGTGCCATTTTCCTTTGTGCTTTCATGATTCTAAATAGTGGCTTCTACTTGAAACATCCGCTGCTTATCAATGTAGTAATGCGGTTCGGTGCTCTTCATTAAAAATTTGGTCTCTGCAGGTACTTTTGTAAAGTCTGCTAATCCATTCGACATGAACTCCTCATTTACAATAAAAAAATCATCAAAATTCACAGACTCTGATGAGGGGCTTTTGAAGAGCAAAGATTGGAGCTGCTCCTTTCTTCAATGAGTGACTTCAGGGCGCAAATGAGTGCTGCATTAGGTATGTTTGTCCTGTCCGCTATGTCACGAAAGGACATTTTGTTGCAGTCATTGAACAGCAGCAAGATGCACATTTGGTGTGTTGTAACACATAAGCATATTTTCGCGGTGACTGAGGCCCTTGAAAAAGACACTCATGCTCGCCGATCCCAGGTTAGGCTGAAGGATCAATTGCCTTTTAACGTGCCTTTCAAAATAGAAGTTCTTAAATACCCTGAACTCTTTCCATGGATCTTGGGCGATTATTGTTTTTGAGTCTCGTAAGGTACGGGCAATAACCCCGCCTGAAGAGTGGACACATTTATCGTCGCAGAGGGATGCAACTTTTTGAATTCCAGCGCATGCCTTGTGACGTTTGCAACTCTTTGTCGAAAGCTTGCATCCAGGACACGAACTCTTGAGTGAAATATCTTTGTAGCTCTACAGCTGATGGTTTTTTTCCGTTTCTTCGGAGCTTTTATCATTGTGCATCAGTAGCTTCTTGGCCCAGAAGAACTGACAGTACATCTCAAAAATTTCCTTATCCAATTTAAGATTCTGCAGCACTCTTCGACATCGGTCCACAGCTGCCTTTCAAAATTTGTTATACTCTTCTCAATAGTATCAACAACAAACGCAGCTAGATGACTTGGCATTTCACTGTTCATGAGAATGATGCGTGCGAAATCCTCTGAGACACCTCTTTCACCCCTTTCATCACTGTCAAAACATTGTTCTGCAATGTGATCAAGGTATTTTTTCATGCCAATGAGAGCAGCTACATTCGGTGTATTGCTGTGACCACTAACAAAGCCTCGCCCATCTCAAGTGTGTGCTTGCTGACAGCACTAACCACCATGGCAATGCCATTGTTTATGGGCCTGCACATAGTAACAATACGTGCCAGCTCTGCGGTGTTTTGGTCAGACAAAATACACGCATGAGGGAGTCCTTTTTTAGCACCAGTTCTTCGATAAGAACACTGATTAATCATCAAACCGTTGAACCTCTGAAACAGGACTTCGACAACTCTGATTCTTTTTCAAGAAGCCCCTCCACTTGCGAGATGTAGTTTGAGTTTCTCCTTCAAGTCAAGGTCAAGTGTAGTGTAGAACTCAGCTGACTCCTTCAGAAACTCTCTCTCAAACACTTGCTCATACAGTGCGTTTGAGTCTGTGTCAACAGCGGCTACATGTCACACGCTTCTTTCAGAATTGCCCTGTTTCACAGGTCTGCCGCCTTTCCGGTCCTCCTTCACCAGGCGGAGCATAGTATTGCAGAGCTTTGCTTGCACATCTCTGCAGCGCAACACTTCATCACGGAAAAGCTTAACGCTCTTCCTTCTTAAAGCAATCTAGGTGGCTCTGTGGGACAACTACTTTTCTCGAGGTACTCCACAACATCACAAACCATTCTTGCTCTTTCAATATACTCTCTCCAGGCCTGGGTCACTGTCTCGACAAACCTCTCGTCCACTTTATCCAAAACGGTGGCCCGCACTTTCCTTAACCGTGTGATTAATGCGTGGCAAACTGAGTCGTAAATCTGATCCTCCTGCTTTCTCGCAACTAAATTATAAACGGAGCGTTGCATCTCTTCCAACGCGCTGGTTCTTGTTCCTTTTTGTAAAATGTCGTCAAATTCCAACTGCAGCTCTAAAATGTAGCTTTCAGAGCTTCTCGCTGTTGCTTCAGCGCTACAAACTTTGACGTCACAGGGCTCCATAGCAGTCGTCACCTGCAGAGTCAAGTGAAGTAAATCCATGAGCTTTTGGCCCACACTCACATTGAGGGAATGGCAAAAAACGGGTAGTTTCAAAGGATATCATTATTTTAGATTGTTTTCTTGATTACAAAGAAAAACATAAAAATTAAACAAAATTTTAAAATATTTTAGATAAACAGAAAAATATAGATTATTTATGAAATGAAATTTGAAACCAAGAATAAAGAATTTTGGAACACAGGAAAATAAGGAGTAAATAGTGATTCTATAGCCTAAATTTCTTAACCTGAAAGGCGCTCCTGCAAGGCATCAGCAACCTTACCGTCGCCATGTACAAGGGATGAGCCCCCCCCCCCCCCAAAAATGTAAGCTTGGTATGTCTAAATCCAATCTAAACAGGCAGAAGACTGCATCTAAAGTAAATTTGTGCAAAGAAGAATATCTTTTACAATAAATAAGAAATGTTCTTTTGTTTCCTGGATTCGACAGAAAGAACAATTGAAAGAAGATGCCAGGGCAGCTCTATAAATAAAAATTTAGATGCGCAATTTATAACGTAATCTAGTGACTGCAACTTCAATTGCTCGTGTGACATAATTCACTATTCTAATAGTGAAATTCGCGTACTGAAATTCTAAAATGTTCATTAGTGACAGCGCACAAAGAGAATGTCAAATCAACCTGACAATGCAAGTCTAAGAGGGTTTCATAGAGGACCAGGGGACTATCTTGATTAAGCAAATCGTCTGGAGATGATAAGGTGATTTCATATCTCTTGCAAGCACTGATGTATGCAGGGCAATGCCATAGCACATATAAATAAGAACAGGAGTTGCCCCTTCCTTGCATACATTCAGAGATATGTACTGTGGGAGAGCACGCGCGCCTATTGCCTTTCCTTAAGCTGGTGCGATCGCGGACTTGTGGCGGGAGCCAATAGGTCACTTAGAGAGCGAGCACCATCGCCCCTTTCCAGGCAACCGCTTCTTTCCCGCCGCACCGCAAGCTAATCCTCGCTTCCCGGCTCGCAGGAAAGGGTACTCATCCCCAGGGAGGGAAACAATCCTCGCGGGGGAGGGAGACGGGAGGTGAATAAAACAGCCGCCCGGGCAGGGAGACGAGCGCTCTTGCTCTGCTGACTTGTGGGAACGACCTACACATCCAGATCACCCCAGGACCCGCGAGCTGACCATTGACCGAAAGAGTAAGCGTTACCCTTTGTTTTCTACTAGAATGGACTATCCCTCTACGCGATATTTACGCGTTATTGCTTGTATAACAATAAAGTGTTGCTTGTTGATCTAGCATGTTTCCTTATTTGCCCGAACCCATCGTAGCTACGATGACTCGCGCTACGGGAAGGGGACACTGACACATGCACGGTATGACTGTGTGCGGCTGGAACCGGAACTAGGCTTCTGCACCAGCCGTGCATAGAGCGGACCCCTTCAGTACCACCTTTAAAAAAAGAAGGAATGAACAAAACTTCCTTCGTCCAAAAGCGCAGGTGGTGAGAGGGTAGTGTGTAGAGTAATATCTTGCGAAACAATAAATTGGATATGCAAAAATCTGACCTTCCATTTCGACTTTAATAGGCATTTAAGACCTCATATTTCATTTTCTAACTTCTGCTGCGTAATATACTCCATTTTGTTAACCTTTCTCTAGGTTCCTATACAAACTCTGGGATCAAGACCCCACCACTGAGTCTACGTCTACGTAAAGCATACAGAGAAAATTTCTTCAACACAGAACAGGAAATTGTTATGACATAAGAGCTTGCAGGAAATCACGAAATTATTAGATAAATATGTGGCATATTCTCTACCACCTTGTCAATCATATGTCCGGTGTGTGTTCTTTTCATGCGTCTTTTGTGCTTGAATGGCACACTGCAAGCATTGAGTTGCTTCCTGTTCATCGTGTGACATTCTAATTTGTTGCTATCGCATTCCTTGCTTCGCCCTTGCTGCAAAACTGTGACCTTTTGATGATGTTGTGGCATCAACTACTTCAGAAAGCATATTTCAGCTTTCTTTATTATTCTTTGTACTCTTGGTCGCAAAACTGTTGCAGACAAATTAAAGAAACATGACGTTGGGCTGAGTTGCGTGCGCTGGATTTGCTCGATTTTTGCAGTGCACATGTTTTTTTCATATAGACATGCGGCTAAAATAACACTTCACCCACTTGAAACGTGGCTATAGGTGTTCATCATCAATGGGTGCTGTCAGCTGGAGCAGTATCGCGACAATTGATGCTTCAATGTTTGCAAAAGGTGAGTAAATGATTACACTGCAAGTGACAACATTTGCACTTTGTAGTCTCAGTTTCTGCAGAAAACATGTCAGGCATTTGCATGTTATTTCTTATTATTGATTTCAAACCACATTCTGGATTCTTTAAACTTTGCAAAAGGACATGGCGTCTATGAATTGTCTTTCAAATCGAATTCGCACAGCTTTCCATGCGTAAAAGAACGATCGCACCATGAGTTGTGCTACACACCGATGCTGCAGTGCATTCCGGTATTTGTACTGAGTACGTTCAGCTGCGTATAGCTGGAGCATTGGAGCTGTGTTAACAAGCTTTATTAGCCTTATTCGGATGAATTGCAATGGTTTGGTTCACGTGCTGCATGCTGGGATGCTACAACAGCAGCCTGAAACAAAACAACGTTTGCACAGGTTTCAAAGGAGAAAATTCAGGGGTATTAAGGAAATTTAGAGGGCCTATCGCATATTTTTCAAGGACTAAAAAACGCCATCCAAATTAGGTTTTTTTACTATACCAATGTTTCAAATTCAGACTAAATTTATCGCATTATACAGTTGAAACTCAATTTAACGAAGTCGATACCATGCTCAAATTACTTTGTTAAAGGGGCCCTGTAACACTTGTTAACATGGTCGGAAAACGCTGCTGATCAATGGTCGAGGCTCCTGAGAACATGCGAGACAAGCATTATAGCAAGGGCTCCATGTTTTTGGAGTTATTTTGGTGGCGGAATTCAGTGTTTACCAGAGTTTATTTTTTGTAAATCTAATTTTCCGAAATCCAAAGTTTAATTTTGCATCATTCTCAAACTTCGGTATCTTAGATGAAATGATATCTGAACATGAAAACATAAGGACACCCCAAGCGTATTTTAGTTGTCTGGAAAGTTTGAACGCACAAACACATATACACACACAAGCACAAATACTTGAAGAAAAAAACCCTACGTTTGTGCGTATTACAACCTGTAAGCTTGTTGCAATAGATGGAAGCATACTTTGCGAGGTCCATATATTCGATGCCGTCTGGAGTGGCCACGGTGGTCCAGTGCTTACAGTGCTCGACTACTGGCCCGAAAGCCGCGGGGTCGAATCCTGGCTGCGGCTGCCGCCTTTTCGATAGAGGCGAAAATGCTTGAGGCCCGTGTACTTAGATTTAGGTGCAGATTAAAGAACCCCAGGTGGTTGAAATTTCCGGAGTCCTCCACTATGTCCCCTCATAATCATATCGTGGTTTTGGGAGGTTAAACCCCAACAAATATTATCGATGTTCTGGCACGCCCCAGTCTAGCCTGGGCTCTCGCGCTCCCAAGGGCCCTACATGTGTCTCCTGCTCCGCGCATGACAAGCCGTTTTTTAAATGTGCGATAGGTGCAGCCTATGAGATCTTGTTGACGTGAGGCAAACGTCATATTGGCCAAAGTGGCCGATGTATCAATGACCGCTTAGAACATGCCCTTTCAAAATAATGGAAGAGGTTCATGTTGGCCGTTAAAATCAGAGTTAATCGGATAAATCCGAATTGTCAGAAATTTTACCAGCGAGCGTTTAGTGCATTTTTTCACATTTATCCGAAAACACAGAGCCCTAATTATAGCGCAGCACGTGGCCTGGAATTTACAATTAATTCACAAAGTCAGCTAGAAATCATTCCCTCTTCTCTCGGCAAATGATGCCATATGCCCAAATGACCGTGCCACGTACTCAATTTCACAGCTACTGGCCGATTTGAGCGTCGTCGGCTGCATAGTTACTGCAACTGCTGCGGGAGGCCGCCATGTAGCTGCTCGTGCGCTCGCGATCACACTGAAAGTAAGCCGTTCGTTTGAAGAAAAAAAAAAATGAAAAAGTGCTCAAGGTCATGATGCGCACGTGGCGTAACTTCTTCCCCCCGTGCCATTCCTCTCTGCTTAGCTTCCAGTGCGCTCGTCGGGGTGAGAGAGAGAGAGAAAGCAATTACAGCGTGCAACAAATCTTTGTAACTCCACTCGTACTTGATTGATTCTAAAGATTTTTGGGGCGGTTGACTCTTGAGACAGTAAACTCCTTTAAGCCATTCGATGGTTACTTGGGAGAGGTTGCAGGGCCCCTTTAAATCGAGAAGATGGTAAAATCGAGAAAGGGATTTTTCAGTCCTTCGAAACCTGAAATTGTAACATAGACACCCAAAATCTACCACGGCATTGTTTTTGTTGCTAATCCAGCGTGCTCGTGTGAAAAGTCTGTTCAGGTGTACCGAATATTGAGCATCACATATGTGGTCCAGGCGATGCAGGCCAGGTAGAAAGTCACGTGAAATATGACATGCAGCCGAAATGCAAAGATTGGGAGAACAAATGCAGTGATCATGCGAGCAGGGTGAGCAAAAAAGTTGGGATGAGACGATCATTGTCATCTGTCGCATAAATCATAAAATAACGAAAGTAAAATGGAAAGGCGAGCTAGTTAGTACTGGTTCATACTTGTATATTAAAAGTGCTAAGACGACAAGGACAAGAAAGGGCACAACACGAGTGCTTACTCACAAATGGAGGCTTTATTGCTTCAAAAGAAAATATATTAGAGGTGTGCGAATATTTTGCTAATAGTGTTTGCTATTCGATTCGATTTGCACTGAAATTTACTATTCGAACTATTTGAACTTCCCAAAGACAAATGCAGTCAACGTACGGTTGAAAGTGACCCCTTCAGATTTTAATATGCTTCACCTCATTACACTCTCGTGTTGCGGCAAAGCTGCCTTTCAAGCTCTGTTACGGTCGAACTTGGGCAAGAGAGAGTCAACGTCAGTTTGAAAGTGGTCCCTAGATTTTCAATATGCTTCACCTCATTACACCCCCGTATTGCGGCAAAGCTGCCTTTCAAGCTCCGCTACGGTCGCAAATGTATTAACTCAAGAAAACGCTGGTTTCAATATGGAGATGAAAGATGCGACACAGTTGGGGGCTAAATTAATGCTGTTTTGGACCTGAAATTTGGGCAGGAAGTCCGTAAAATCGGACGCCGAAGCTTTTTAGCATCCAAAATATCAGATGTTCTTATATGGACGTCTACGAGGCAGATTTGGAACTCCGGACTTGAAGGGAGCACCTTTGTCTGCCACATCAGTTGGGCTTCCACAGAAGTTGAAAGAGGAGGAGAGGCTGAGGAAATGGTATCTCGGCCTATCACGTGTAAAGTGTTGTCGGCAACACTTTGGCTGCACCAAATCATGTACATAAATACAATTCAGCCTCTACATTGCCTCATTCTTGATATTTGCATTAGAGCTGTGCGAATAGCAAAATTTCGGGTGCGAAGCGAACTCGAATATTGAAGTGTTAGTGCGAATCGAATCGAATATTTTTCGAATATTTCTAGAACATTTTCGAATACTTCGAAGCGAAATTGCAGAGAAAAAAAGTTAGAGAGGATTCCTAAGCATATTCTTATGAGATAGCAACATGAAAGTGTTTCTTTTCGCTAGGTTGATGAAGCACTGGTGGGGTGGTGTTTCATAGTTGTCTTATCAAGAATGAGGCAATGCAGAGGCCGAATTCTATTTATGTACATGATTGGTGCAACCAAAGTGTTGCCGACAGCACTTTACATGTGATAGGCAAAGGTGAAATTTCCTCAGCCTCCCCTCCTCATTCAACTTCTGTGGAAGCCCAACTGATGTGGCGGACAAGGGTGTGCTGCCTTCAAGTCCGGAGTTTCAAATCTGCCCCGTAGACGTCGATATATAAGAACATCTGCAATTTTCGATGCTAAAAAGCTTTGGCTTCCAATTTTTCGGACTTCCTGCCTAAATTTCAGGCTCAAAACAGCATTGAGCCCCAACTCTGCCACATCTTTCATCTCCATGTCGGAACCAGCGTTTTCTTGAGTTAATACATTTGCGACCGTAGCGGAGCTTGAAAGGCAGCTTTGCCGCAGTACGGGGGTGTGATGAGGTGAAGCATATTGAAAATCTAGGGACCACTTTCAATCGACGTGACTGTCTTGGCAAAATTCGACCGTAACGGAGCTTGAAAGGCAGCTTTGCCGCAATACCGAAGTGTAATGAGGTGAAGCATATTGAAAATCTGGGGACCACTTCCAATCGGACGTTGTGTCTTGGCAAAGTTCGACCGTAACGGAGCTTGAAGGGCAGCTTTGCCGCAACGTCGGGGTGTAATGAGGTGGAGAATATTAAAAATCTGAAGGGGTCACCTTCAATCGGATGTTGACTGTATTTGTTTTTGGGAAATTCGAATACAGTTGAACCCCTTTATAAGAGACACGTACCGGGGAGCAGTTTGTGTCTCTTATATGAGAGGTCTCTTATAAGCAGGGTACCACTTTTTCATATCATATTCAGTCCATATTTCATTGTGGGCACACTACTGCTAAAATAAGCACAAAAGAAGGCTATATACGGTTACAAAATATTTATTTTGCAGAATTTGCTTTCAAACCAATTCCCTTGTAAAGTAGTTCTCCATGGTGTTGTTTTAGGGCTGTGTCGATCCCATTTTTCAACACAGCTCCTTCTAGCCTGCTCACAAGGTCAAGGGCTTCATGGCCGCTAGGCCAAAGCTGAATGTGTTTCCGAACTTTGCCCAGCACTGTCATTACTTCCCCAGATGTCATTGGCGGGGTACTGTCCTCGCTGTCCGATACATCCGTATCGGTATCTTCTTCCTGTTCCCCTTCCTGCACCATTCTTATGCTGTTTCATCAGACAGGTCTTCAGCTACCGCAAGGTTGTTGTCTGCCTCAACAAAGTTCAAGAATGTGCCAGACTCACCAAATCTTCTTTGAATAAGTGGCCATGATTCTGGCTCAACTGCACATTGCAGGTCTTCGTCTGCATCCTCCTCTTCATCTTCCTCCTGCAGATCAAAACCGGCTTTGCGAAAGCTCCCTGTGACGGTGCTCCTCTGAATATCGTTCCATGAGCCTGTTAACATCTCAATCGCTGTTCTCACATTGATTGTTGTCTCACGCTTTTGCAACATGTCGAACAGCAGGCGTTGAACAAGTCTGACTCTGTTTGATTTTGACTGCATTAATAACCCCTTGATCAAGGGGCTGTAGCACAGATGTGCAGCCTGGTGGGAAGTACCTAAGCTCAACAGCTTTCAATGGTGGTGGCTTCATGTGAGCTGAACAGCTGTCTAGGAACAGTAGTACTCTTCTCTTTTTCATAGCCATCTTGCGATCGAAACTTGCTAGCCCATTTGTTGAATATTTCTGATGTCATCCAAGCAGCCTTGTTTGCCGTGTACTCAACATTGACTGGATAGTTCTTTAGGCAGCGTGGGTTTTTTGATTGCCTATAACTAGGATTTTTTCTTTCTCTGTTCCTTCCATATTTGTGCAGAACATAGCAGTAATTCTTTCTTTCGACTTTTTGCCTCCACTGCAATCTTCCTTGGATAAGGCAAATGTTCTTCCAGGAAGCATTTTGAAAAATATTCCAGACTCATCCAGATTGAAGATATCGCTAGCCTTCCACCCCCTCAGCAAAGTTGGCAACGTCTCCTCTTTCCATTGCTTGACGGAGTTTTCATCGGCAGCTCTGCTTTCGCCACAAACACTTTTGTAGCTGATGCCATGTCGGCGCTTGAACCTGTCAAACCATCCCTGACTGGCCTCAAACTGAATGTCAAGACCGAATGCAAGTTGCTTGGCTCTTCTTGAATTAATGGTCCGTTGAGCGGGATGTTCTTACTCCGTGTATCCTGTATCCACAGAAGAAGCGCCTCTTCTACGGCAGGATGGGATGACTTACGCAGTTTGGACCGGCTGGCTCCTGTTGGCGCTTCTTTCAAAAGCTTCTCTCGCTGAGCCCAAATCCCGCTAACAGTCTTTCTTGACAAGCCGAATTTCTGGCGGCGTCTGCCTGCGTCATGCCACATTTATGTCTGCTACAATGTCGAGCTTTTTTGACACCGTGAGGCAAGTACGGCGTTTGACGGAGCATTCCGCCATGCTGAGGCAGCGAAATCCAGATAAAGGCAGCGATAAGCCTAGTTCACAGCGACCACGGCGTAGCTTTGGCGGTGAGCGGAGATAATGGCGCGATAAGCGCTGTGGTCACGGCCTGGCGGCGAACCAAGTCTAGGCCAGTAGCAGCATCTGTTGCGCACTGATACTGGCGGCCAGCAGCGAACGTTGATAGCGATCACACCATCACACAATCACAAAGCGGCCACGAAGCGTAGTGATCACGGCGCGACATCCGGTTGTGAACGGCAGCGATACGTCTACTGCAGGCGCTGCGGCGAAGCACGTCTAGCGTCTCTTGTGAATCGTTGCTGGCGGCCGGTGGTGGACTGACAGCGACGACGGCGATCACAAAATGCACTGTACCAGCAACTGCGCGGCTCCGACGCTCCGATGCGTGGCAGACGAATGGTGGACTGGATTGATGCTACGAGCATTCGTTTAATAACGTGGGCCATTCGGGCCGCTGACCTGAGCGCCACCAAGCATGGGAGAGAAAAAAAGCTTTTTTTTTTTGCACTCGCAGTGAAGCTTGGCCTCCGAGACCCGAAACTCACTTTTTTTTTGCGCTGTTTGTGTGGGAGCTTCAATTATAGCCTCTGAGACTTGCAACTCCATTTTTTTTTTCTCTCTTCTGGCTTCCGTTTGGCTTGGCTCTTGACGTGCTTTGTAGCCTTTGATATTTTTTTAGGAAAGCGAGACTACGGTGATCGAGCGGCCGTAGCTTGTCAAGCGGCGCAGGGCTGATCGCGGCGTTCACGTAACACTAAAGAAAGCATTTGCGGTGCATTGGTGCTATTTTCGGACTTGCGGAGAACACGCAGTGAGGCGTTTTAATTGGAAGACTTCTGCAATGTGTTCACCGCGTGCTCGCGGTTGGCTCCTTCAGGTGCCTGTGAAGTGCACGCGTGGAAGTGCTCGTCCTTGGCGGTAAGCCTGAAGTGCATATCAGCGATGCATACCAGTTTCGAAGACCTTTTATCATTGTTTTATAACTGACTGATCCATTAAACATTTACTGAGGCTAATAAACAAGGTTTGATACGTCTATTGTTTTTTTTTTCTATTTCCAAAGATGGACGCAAGTCAAGTTAGCGGTTGATGGCGCTTCATTCAAGTCAGAATGTCTGTTACAAGCGATGTTGTTGACCAGAATTCACTGATAACTTGTCCTTTACAACGATTGTCTCTATATCCGGTGTCTCTTACAAAAGAAGTCAAATTAATGAGAGGGATAGGCTGGCCAACCAAAAGTGTAGATGTTGTCTGTTATACCCGTTTGTCCGTTACATCCGTGCCTCTATAACGGGGTTCAACTGTAGTCGAATAGTAAAATTCCAGTGCGAATCGAATCGAATAGCAAACACTATTCGAAAAATATTCGAAATTTCGAATATTCGCCCACCCCTAATTTGCATATTTGTCATGATCCAACTGCACAATATATTTTAAAGTTGAAACAAGGGATGAGCACATGTCATCCTTTTGGTTCAAAGGGAAGTGGAAGCAACTTTGAATAGTAGCAGCATTTGACTGTCGGTAGAATGCAAGCGATAACCAGTAAAATATGTTACGTTTTAAAATTTACTACTTAGAGCATATAAGCCGGTATAACAAGCTTTTAAACTTAAAAAATGATGAATCAATGTCAGGGCAATATGTTCAAGAGAATCAACAACTGGGCTAGTTGGTTCAAATGCATGGTTTAACTGATCTAAGCGTACACGGACAAAGACTAAAAAGGGGGAGACAACATCACAAGCGCTTACTCGCAATTAATTGATTCATGAACAAGGAAGCATATAAATACACGTCATTAGGTCAGGGTACAACATTGTTAAGACTCTAAAAACCGAAGGGGATCATTTGGGCAGTCGTGGTGATGTCGTAAGGGCAGGAGGCTAGCAGTCATTCCTTATCCTAACATAGGACATCGCACGAACTTAAGCAAATAGGTAATAGGTTTAATGTAGATGTTCTTTTCTCGCCAAAAAATAAACTGTGATCAATCTGTTCACGCATCCGCAAGGAACTTCCTCAATGTCGTGTTAAACATGACAAAACATTTGCAGACTGCACGTTGGGAGTTGTGTATGTGATCTTGTTTAGCTGTGGTAAAGTATACAGTAATACCTTGTTAACTCGAACTCGCATATCTCGAAAAATCGGCTAAGTTGAAGTTTTCCGCGGGTACCGAACAATTTC
The DNA here is from genome assembly GCF_013339695.2 of Rhipicephalus sanguineus. Lineage (NCBI taxonomy): Eukaryota > Metazoa > Arthropoda > Arachnida > Ixodida > Ixodidae > Rhipicephalus > Rhipicephalus sanguineus. The sequence goes on from NW_023615305.1 coordinate 56,382, forward strand.
CCATAGGTGCAATGTATTTATTGCCCTTTATCTCGAAGTACTTCCGTGCCCACTTTCGGTTATCTCGAAATCTCAACCGAGAATGGAACCAAAACTTCGCCGCCGAACCGTTCACAAAATACTAGCGGCAAAATGTCATACGTTTCACAAGGTTTTGGGAGGCTGCCGCGTTTACGACGAAGTGGACACTGTTCCCGAAAGTAAAGTCGAAACCTAGCGGCATACCAACTTTGTCGAGCAACCCTGTGTCACGTCATGTGACGCTATAGACGTGCACATAAGCAGGCCCTGCAAAATAGCTCGGGTCGTACACGTTTGTTTACCGTCAGAGATGCGATTTCAGCATTTTATTTACGCAAGGCACGCGCGCGGATTTTTTCGTCGGCCGTGCGATGTGGTGAGGATAATGCCACCAAAGCAAAGCAAGTCACTGATGCTGCAAAGGAAGGCAGCCCTAATCAATGAAACGGATTCGAGGCTCGAAGTTTCCGGACGTCAAAACGGCGCTGAATGTGTGGCATCGTGCGAGAGGAGCCCCTTCCAGTCACATCACAGATAAGGCCGATTCTCTGGACTTAGCGGTGGGCTAAACTGACCTAGCCTGCAAATCGGCGGGTTTGACCATTTTCTAAAGCCAAAACAACGTGGCGTCACGCACAGTGATCGCGGCAGCGTTGACGCAGCTACTCGAGGGGTGACGACATCCGCCGAAACAAGAAACAGCTTCGCTTGATGCGAAATAAATTTGAGTGCAGCGGCGCGGGACGATCGGCACATGCGATGTGTTAAGCAACTCGAGAAAGCTTTGCTAGGCCCAAGTGTTACTGAGAGGCAGACCAGCCTTAGTCGGTCTCTCTGCACTAAATAAAAGGCAGTGCCGAAAACACGCTGTTTAATAGCGCTGGTATGTCATTATTTTTCTTCAAAACCTTTACAAAGAGCCAGTTTGGCGCTCCTGTTAAGAAATGGTCCGTAGGGATAACGTTTCTAGATAACTGAATCTCAATGGAATTTGCCCAACTTTGCTTATCTCGAAAATCTGCTTATCTCGAAATTTTTCTGGTTTTTACTACTTCGAAGTAAGAGGTATTACTGTACATTGGCCAGTGGGACACTGCATCAATGTGCGTCAGGAGAGCACCAATCAGTGGTTGTCTTCAGGAGCTTCACGTCTTGCAGCACATGGCAGGGAGTGTGGCTGCTATCCTGTTTTACATGACACAGAAATAATTTTTGAAGCAGCATCAGCTAACCTAAGAATGACTGAAGCATTTCATATAAGAAAAAGAGATCAGTGTGCCAGCCAACCTCAGTTTTGTTGCATGAGAAGGAGTCATTTTCCTTAATATCATTTCGTGATAGTTTATCGCCATAGTTAACCATAATTGTCTTGTCACCAGTGTTGTGGAGTTGCACTCTGGAATTGGAATGACTTCGGAATAATTCCACATTTTCACGACCACGGAATGGAATGGGGACAAGGCTTGGAGGAATGGAATAAGCGTTTGCACGGAATGTAATGGGAATGGAATTATGTCTTTTTCCAAAATAGAGTACGTTTTCGTCTACGCACTGTTTTTCAAGTTTCAAACATTAGTAAGTCAGAGCCTCAAATTTGACAATAAAACAGTATTTTAAAATAGCTGGCTGATTACAGCACGCTACATTTATAAGCAACGTGCCTACAATTATGTCCATTAACCAAAAGTTAGTTTCTCCATTCACGACCGCTCCAGGCGCGTGGCAAAAGGCTTAGTCTGCTTGAACACTACTTCTGTCAGCATAAAAATACGTTATGTAGTCATTTAGCATTAACACATTTAAGCTTAACAATATTAAAACATCACAATTCGTTCAAACATGCTGACCATGCAAATACTATAGGTAGGGAGAACTTCCCCTATGAGAATTAGTAGGGTGGTTGTACTGCCCGAGATATGTCACCAAGCTACTACCCTCCCTTTGTAACGTGTTTTGCATACTTTTGCAATTCTTAAAGGGCCATGACACCCAATTTTCTATCATAATCTGTGTTTGTGGATTAATCCTTGTGCATTCACAAATAAGCTGGCGAAATTTTAGCGCATTTGGTCGAGCACTTAATTATAATCGAATATCTTTATAAACACGCGCGTAGTCCGAGAGTCCGGCAACACTGGTGCACTCGCGAGCCGTGACGTAACAAGCAGCTAGCTGTGCAAGCGTCTGCATTGCGGCGAACGTTATTGTTCCGTGGTCAGCTGCTTGTGATATCAAGATATTTTAGCTTTATTCAGCTTGGCACTGAAATTGAACGATTTGGAGCGGCTGAAACTTTGGTAGAAGATGACGGTTCCGTTCTGTGCTGCACATGACGTCACACGCGCCACTGCAAAATGGCGGTCGCCGGTGGTGGGCGGGTTTACAGCCGGAGACTTTTAGGGCTTGTTTTGCACTGAAATATTCGTTTACGGCCCACTTTTAAAATCTGCATAGGCATAATAGACCCTCTACTTCTAGTTTTCGCTGAAAACTGCAAATATTTGGGCGACCGTGGTCATGGCCCCTTTAATGCATCTGATGACATCAGTTTTATGGGGCGTTCGATAAAACTATCAAGACGCCTTTCCTACGTTGAGGAATTACAGGAATGGAATTGAACTGCCCGGCCATTCCTGGAGTGGGAATGGGCTAAGTATTTTCATTCCGAGGAATTGAAAGGAATGGAATTGTGGCAAGTTTTAATTCCCGGCATGGAATTGAAATGAAATGGAGACACCCATTCCGCAACATGTTTGTCACGCATGCGTCGATCAGTTGTTTGTTGTACTTACCGTATTTATTCGAATCTAGGCCGATAGTTTTTTCAGAATTTCTTTGTACCAAACTCCAGGGTCCTTAGATTCGAGGATTTTGAAAACGCGCCATTTTTATAGAGAAAAGTGTTGCAAAACTAGCGCCACCTAGACAGTATTGTAGCCGTTAGTAGCCGAGCCAACACCTGGCTTAAGTACGCACGCGAGGCTAAAGTGAGCTTGAAGAGGGTAGTGGGCTTGCTGGGGTCCTCTGCTTGACGGGTATGTCACATTTGTGGTGGCGCCACCAGCGACTTAAATGTAGGGCACTGCCTGACGGAGGCATTTGTGCGCAACTGATGCCATGCTTTTTTGTGCGTTGTTATCATATGCACTGGACGGAAATGTACGCGAATTTCGGCAGTGTAAACAGTGATGCTGATGTCGCTGAGACAATAAAAAATAAAGAAAAAAACTAGCGCGAGCTAGGTGCGTTGGCCTACATGCGTGCGTAAGGCATGGTAACCATCTAGAACACTGTAGCATGGTGTATGCAGCTCTGCTGTTAGCTAGTTATCTGATGTTAAATGAAAACACGGAAGATCGTTAGTACTCGTGCGAGTAAAGCTGCAGAAAACATTTTTCTGAAACTCTGTCGCCGTAACTCGCGCGAACGCGCGATTAAACTGCATGAAAGGGATGCTGCGCAAATTTGAGATGCAATAAATTGCTCTTACGAGTGAAAGCAGCGATGGCGAACTTTTCAAAGCTTACGCATTTTGCGGCTATCAATTGTAAACTGGATTCTTTGCATTTCTTGGGCACTACTTTCGTCACGCACGCCTTTTACGAGCGTGTGAAATTACTGCCGATGCTGACCTTGACACACACTCGGGAGTTTACCACGAGCTCTTAATGTTAACATTTCACAGCATTTAAAAACTTGGAGCTGCTCATTCTTTCTGCAGATCTCCAGTACCTTGGCTTTGTAATTTGGCCATTTCTGCACTGAATATTCCTATGCAAACACTGTAAAAATCCACAGATAAGAAAAACAGGAAGCCACTCTCCTCAGGTACTGGGTACAAGTACATGAACATTTATTCATTATATATTGGGCACAGTTGCTTGCTTGAACAGTATCGCCAATGGCACGAGAACGTACTTTTCTCGCCTTGAACGCTTCCCAATTGCTTTCTCTTTCGGGTCGGTCTTTCTCGTGGTGTCTTCTTTGTCAAATGCGACGCCAAGTTAGGCAGGATTGTAGGCACAGTGTCCTCTCGTAAGCAAGGTTTTCCACGCGGTGTGCGTACTTCGTTCCCTTCAATTATATATGCACGTAGTACCGTAGCACATACTTCGGCTCAAAATGAAGTTGACACACGGCAGATGTGTCGTCCATGGTGCTTTGTCCGCTCGATGCAAATTCCTTTCCCAGGGCTTCCTCATTGCTTCCTCAGGGCTGCATTTTCGGAACGCCTAACAAAGACGGCTTCGTGCTGCCCTTAACGTGGACGTAACCTGTCCGACAGCCTGGCGCAAAACAGTGGTTTTGCCGCCGCGGAAGCATTTTAACCTCGTGAGACGGTCACTGCTTGTCAGGCCACATAGCTGTTCGCAGAAGGACCTAGCAGATTGAGGATGCAAAGCGCGAAGAGTTATCAAAAAAAAAACAACAAAACTCGCACACCACCGACCGCCACTCCAAACAGCCAGCAACTGCCCCAGCGCCAACGCTCTCTACATTTGGTGCGACGGTGGCGCCGCCGCGGAGGCGCGCCGAAGCACGTTTTTGTGACATTGGCGGCGTCACCGCAATGCATAGCGCCGGTCGGCGAGTGAGCCTACTACCCTATTCTAGCTCACTTTAGCGAGGCCGCCTTTTTATCTTTGTGGCGAGTGTTGAGGCGAGCCGTTCGTCAGTTCTAGTCTCGCTTCGAGTGGGCTGTGTGTGGCGTAGCTCAATGGCGCCAAACGAGTGTAGTCATTATAGTGCGGCATATAAAAGGAAAGTTGTGCTAGCCGCAGAGTCGTCTTCCAACGTTCAAGCCAGGCGGGACTTTGGAGTGGACGAAAAGAATGTTCGTCGCTGAGGGGCCAACGGGAGAAGCTCTTCACGTGCGCCGCAACGAGGATGGCTTTTACCGGTCCACGGAAAGGCCGTCACCCTGAAATGGAGACGGCATTGGCCGACTTCGTTCGGCCGGAGCGAGCAGCTGCCCTTCCAGTGACAACGGAAGTGCTCCAGGCGACGGCGGGCCGCATCAAGCGGGCATCACTGTCTCAGTTGGCAGGCTGGGTGGCTGCAGCGTGGGACGACATCCCAGGAACTTTGATCGTGCACTCTTTCAAGAAGTGCAGCATATCAAATGCGCTTGATGGCACGAGGATTGCGCATTGTTTGAGGACAGCGACAAAGAGATCAGCGACGACGACTTGGAATGAGCGCGGCATCTTGATGATGAACCAACTGCTGCATTTCATCTTCATATTTTCAATAAATGTTTTCTCTTTGTGAATGCTGTCTTTGCTTTTTACCCAGCCTACATTCGAGGTAAGTTTCTTTTGTTTTTTTTTCGGGCTTCGGACTTTAGGGGATCGGCTTAGAGTCGTGGTCGGCCTAGATTCGAGTAATTACGGTATATGCTTCCTTGTTCAATAAATGTTATAGTTGCGAGTAAGCTCTTACGCTGTTGTCTCCCCTTTTTTCGTCTTCGTGTGTGTGCTTAGATCAGGTAAACCAGGCAATATGTCATTTAACCTTAAAGTGGGGCTTCGCAGCAGTGCGGATTTCCCCTGGATAGGTGTATTCACAGTACAGCACCCCACCACTGCAGTGAAACCACATGTACAGGGGGTTTCATGCGGTTTATATATGTCTATTCGTTCATTTCAAATACTTCGAAATTTCGGATATTTAAATTCGTGTCGAAGCGAATTTGAATACTGTAATATTCGTTCGAACATTCGAAGTACTCGAATATTCGCACAAGCCTAGTTTTAACGCAATAACGTTAGTGCCCGTGCTTGAAAAAAGCCATCTGTGTAAAAAATAGAAAAAATTAGCACTTCTGTTTGCTAATTTATTTCAGAAAGAGCTTTGTTAAAGTGGTTTTGTGCCAAGTTAGTTTCGTTAGTTCGGGTTAACAACAACTTTGAACCTGCCAGAGAATGCAAATTTCTTCCTTAGATTCGGAACTACATAAAATCTGGCTTTGTTAAATCGAGTTTTGACGGTATTAGTATACTGTAGAAAAGTCGAGCCATGATGCCATCTAAAGTAGTTCCCAACAGACAACAATGTTCAGGACAGGTGCTGAAGCTTCTCTAGATTGTCAGGGTTTGACATCGTTACAGTGTACTAACCACATGCACCGCTCGCTTGACACGGAAAAAGCAGTATAAGTGCAGGAGACAAGAGTGAAGTCGTAAGGAGATAAGTAGAGAGAGAGAGAAAGCGAGCTAAGATGAACTGATGGGTGAGGAGTGAAATGGACGATAGGGCAAGGCATGAATAAACGAATAAATGCAAACTCGCACGGTGTATTGTTTCTCAAATGGAAAGTTTGCCACATCGACGATAATGTGCAAACTCGCACAGTGATTGTTTCTGAAATGGAGTTTGCCACATCGACGATAATCTACGACAGGCAGCAGGTCAGACAGTGGACTACAGACTACACTGGTCCCAAAATTCAAGAGTTTTCAAGGAGTGAATAAAATTTAAGGACCTTCAAGGGCCTTGAAAATGTACTTTTCAAACCAAGGTCTTTCAAGGTTTTTGAACTTGTGTGAACCCTGCAAAAGGGACTCGAATTGTGCATGCTCTCAAAACATGTCGCACTCACAGAGGAATATGAGTAACAAATCAACGAAATCAGATGGAGCGGCAACTACAGCACACTTTCTTGTTTGTGTCTGTAAATTCCGTGTGCATAATGCATGATTTTTTAGCAGTGCGCTGCTGTGCCATAAGCTTACCAGACGATCAATGGGTCGATCAGTGACAGAGAGACTACATGCAGTGTGTGCTTGATCCCCTTCCCAGGGAAATAACTGCTAGCAGCGACAGATTGTGTAACTTGTTTTCCAGGCAAAACAGTGATCGCTTAAATGTAGTTAGTTATACCTTAACTGACCTCTCACCAAAAGCGATGGCGACTGTCAAGTGTCTAACATGAAAAAGACCTCTGATACAAGCCAAGTTGATAACTGCATGCCGTGTACAGTTTGCACCATTAGACGGTGAAAACTCAGCTGTGCCGGCATCGCAGCCAATGTTGCCGCTGTTATTTCCTGTTCCTTTCAGTCTGTAACATCATCACGAATGCAAGAACAAAGGTAACAAAGCTTAGTTTCCTCACATGAGTGTAGGCGGCTCTTATTAATGTACCGTACACTGCAGCTTCTAAGCGATAAAAGCCTTGCAACGATATTGGTGCCAAGCTATCGGCTGTGAAGCCACTGCCCGTGACCAGAGCAACCTGCTGCTTATCCACCACACAGTATGTGTTGCCAAAATAGCTGTCTCAGCCGTCCCTTGTGCAGCAGGTTGCCCATCATAAGATTTCCGTGACGTTAAAGTTTTGCAAACGGCATGCGGTGAGTCGCCGTTCCAAGGACGCTTCTCTAACCTTCTTCATGGCAATTGTTTAATCTCCACGTTTAACACTCACTAGGATCGAAGTCCTCTGCTGACAGCACAGTTTGACATGTACATGGGACGTGTTGCTTTGACAAAAAAGAAGAGCAAACAGCTTTTCTTTTCATTCTTTTGGCTTGTTGTTTCCTGTATTCGTAGTCATGAAGAGCTCCGCTCAGTTTGGTCAAGTTAGTTTCCACATACTGTAGCTTGTATTGCTTGCATGCCGACGTTCAATGAAGCACATTTTTAGTCTCATGACGACGGGAACATGCTTTCTCGTTTTTTCATGATTAGTTGATTACTTATTCAGCTAATATAACAGTAATGTGACAAGATGACCTGTTTACGTGTAAACATTACCGACTGTTCTTTTTTTTTTAGCACTGTGATACAATAAATACATTTGGAAGTCCAGGCACCATATTTCAATGCTTTCAATCGTCTTAAGTGCCGAGGATTCGTGCTAACTGTCAGTGTACATGAAGCACACAGCAAGCAGCTGCACCAGCAGTGCTCAGAGTACTACAATTGAGATGGCCGCACTGCCACCATCTTAACCGTAGTACTGTGAGCAGTGCCACCATCTTAAACAATAACTCACCGTTTTCTCTGCTGGAGGAATCGGCTCAGAAAAGCTGAAGAAAGGCAATGCCAGGTTGACGAAGCTGTTCCTGAAGAGCTCCAGCTTTTCGTGATTTTGAGCCAACTGTTCAAAAGACGAAATTTAAAAATCTTTTAGACTATTTAGTGCTTTAACAGTGTCATTAGAAGCATCTCAACATCAGGAGCAAGTAATGTAGTACATACACCAGTGCTAGTACGAGCATATCGCATACCTGCCAACCTAGGGACCTGGAATATTGGAAGATGCGCAAAACAAGGGGGAATGAGATAAAAAAAGAAAAAAAGGAAAGCGAAAACGCACATGTTTTTATTTGTTGCTTCTCAGGCCCGTGGTACAACACAGCTCCGAGTAGTTACAGCAAAGCTTTTACACACCATCAATTATACCGGTGCTTGTAACTATAGCGTGCATTCGTAATTACACATGCGCGCAGGACAAAATCTGGTACGAACCAGAAATATAGTAGCCTTTTCTCACACTTAGCATGCTCGAGTGCATGACAGTGTATGACAGCGAGGCTACCTTTGCATGTGCTGCAGTGTGTTGCTATCATGAGTTCCTCGTCGAGAGAACGATAAGATGCCAAGCCGTAAATAACAAAGGCCACACACAAATGCAGCGGCCTTTCCTCTCCTTACATCAGTGGGTAGGGTCTGTCTGGTTCCTTAAAGGGAAGCTGAAGTGGTTTTAGAATTCGGTAAATTTTTGTAGTTGACAAGGACGAACATTATTATCGACGATGGCATAATTTTTTTCACTGTTGTGGCGGCAGGAACTTTAAAATACGCGAAAGGAAAGTTCGTTTTGCTCCGCCCACGCGAACGCGCCGAAAGTGTGGGCGTGGAAACGAACTAACAGGAACTACGTCATGGTAGTTTTGGCAGAGCCGCGCAGCACTGTCGTATCTCTAACCGTGGCCTCCGTGACTAGTTCCAGCTGCGTGCGTAGGTGGAACTGATCGCGAAGGCCATGCTTTCACAGAGCCTGATGGTGCCGATGACGCGGCACATTGCAGATGACGTCATCGCCTTTGCTCAGCAGCTCAAGAATTGCTGGAGCTGCAGCCGCTGTTTTTTTGCCAAGAAATGCTATTTGCGTTCACTTCTGTGAACTCTTACATTGGTTTTCGAATTCAGCAGGAATCAAACTATGATTACACATTCCAGTCATTTTTTGTTAAAGTGCTTCAGCTTCCCTTTAAAGGGGGGAGGTACACCATAGTGAAATATTATAACAAAATAAGCAAAAAGTTGAGAAAAGGCATTTTACAAGTGTGCTGTCATTAAAAACTGAGAAAAATTGACCTTCAGAAAACACAAATCTTGCAGCTACTCTTGGCACAGTGCCGCCATCTTGGCATCATTGTAGAGAGAAAAGATCGGAATTCTAGATAGCCACAAGCCTGCATTTCACCAATGAAAAATAAAAATGAGCTCCATTTGGAGTTCCGTTTTTTCTCTGGTTTGAGCTCCATTTTCATTAAAATTGTTTTCTCAGTATTCATTTTTTGTGCAGTTGCTGTCAGTCATCTCTGCTGCCCTTCCACAACAAGTAAAGATAAAACCATTCCATTTTTTTACTGCTTAATCCACAAACATTGGTGAGCGTCATAAAGCTGTCCATATCTGTCTGCACACCGTACAGATTTTTATATTTGGCTTTTTAAACACTAGGTAGAAAGACAATATGTACAGGACATTCTAAAATTTTTGATGTGCAACATATAAAAAAAAGCTATACAACACTGAATGGGTCCTTCTGAATATTCTTACACAAAAATCTTCACAAACTTATGTCTAATTATTTAGAATAACAGTGAGTGTTCATCAAGTGTTGTAACTCAAGAACTACAACAGATATCAAAATTAATTTCAGCATTTTATATCAGCACATCAAATCACATCTGCATGCCGAATTTCATCACTTTTTCCCATAAATAACAAAAATAGTTTTCATTTCCACGTCCGCCCTTGCATGAAAAATTTTAGAACCACTGTCATTTCCTATTTTAATTTCAGGTGGCTGTTTATCGGGAGATATATGGCTACGCCCATACAATCGAGAGGACTGGTCAGAAATCAGGACATTTAGCAGGTGTGATACCATGCAACACATAACCAGGATGTCTACCAAGTCGGCATTTATAAATTCCCTGAGCCGAGTTTCAATATGCAGTGCAATAAAAACAGAAGACAGAAGAGAACAGAGCACTGGAGATGCAGCAATTAGTTTTCAGAAAGCCTCGCTTTACTCTGCCGCCCTTTATTTTTACTAAGAGTGTGCGAGTATTCAGACTTTCGAATATTTTTTTAATAGTGTTTGCTATTCGATTCGACTTACACCAGAATTTTACTATTCGAAGTATTCGAACTTCTGGGAAAAAAATGTAACGGTTCATAATAACAGAAAATAAATATAACAACAATAAATCGGTGTGCAACATGCTTTGTCTTGCGTTTTGGGGTGTTTACGTGCAAAACTGCTAGCCGTTTCCACCAGTGCTCCTAGCAGTCGCTGCGCAACGAGCTTGGCCGGAGGGTCCGCTACCGATGCGTAAAATGCCCATTCACGGTCCTGAGGAGCCAACGGGCGATACGATTCATTGCTTGCAACGAAGCACATTGCGGCTTCTTCATAATAATATCTGGGGTTTAACGTCCCAAAACGGCTTCTTCATTTTCGCGTGTCCGCTAGCGCGACGTCCTTGCCAGCAAAGTTTGGATTCGTCTCGTACATCGGCGCCGTGAGCGGAGTTCCTAGCCATGACTCCGAGAAGTACATAAGCTCGGTAGCGATGTGCGTGGCCGCGGTGCCCGATGTTTCAAAGTACGTCACGCTTGATCGCGAGTACATGCAAAGAGTCCCGCGATAGTCTTCGTCACGAGGCCCAAAGTGCTGATAAGCAGAACAGTTGGTCTGAGATGCACGCCTGCGATGTTCGCGACAAGCGCGGCGCACAATCATAATCTGATGATTGAGCTTCCACTTGCAGCTGCTAAACTAAAGCGTAATTATACTCTAAATGATCGTCGACCCATGAACACAGAAGGAATGCGAACGCACCACTGAGTAGCGCGATTTTGGACAGCCGTGACCTCGTGACGTGAAAGCAGCAGACGAGGTTCTGCCGGAGCGAGGATCGGACCAATGGCGAGGCATGCTGGAGCAATGTGGCGGACGCAGCCAATCGGAGGCCTCGAAACGAATTTCAAACATTTGCTTTTTGTATGCTTCCTTCTGAATGGAGGACCTAGCTGAAGCGGGAAACTTGAAGACAGCGAAATGCTTTCCGATGAGCCCAAAATAGCGGCCTCTGGTTGCACCATTGCGGAGGTAAAATGTTTTTAAAAACACGGTTTTTAGGGGCGAAGCTCCTCTTACTCTAACCTTGTCACGTCTCCGTTGTCCGGCGTAACCACCTTTGCAAACTGCCCACTACTTCGTCTTTGCAAACTGCCCCCTACTTCGTCTTTGCAAACATCCCACAACGACCCATCACCGATCCATCACTTCACCGACCATAAAGCCGTTATAATGAAGGGGAACGGAAGCCACGTCTAGCTACCACTTACGATTAATAAAATTTCTTGTATAAATATATACAGTGTTTGTCACGTCTTTGATGATGTACTGGGCTATCGCTTTGATTACTGCTCAGCGAAACCACTGAAGATTTCACGGTGTAACCATGATTGCTTCAGGAGCTTCGCCCAAGCTCTTCATCATTTACCCGTGGATATGCTGCGAATTTTTTTTGTTTGCAATTTCGGCAATAATTTTCGCCACCTCAGCAAAGGGAATAAATATTTTACCGCATTTCTGCAGTTGTCAGTGAAGATATTTTGGAATCAGAAAAAGGACTACAGAAACTGAAAATGTAATTTTCAAAATATCGATTTTTTTGTTATTTCTCGCTATACGAAAGCCGCATCACCCCTTAAAGGAGCACTGACACAAAATTTCGAAGACGAGATAATGAGTTAAATAGATGTATGCGGAGCCGTACACAACGTCTACGAAATATCAAGGGCCATATAGCCTAGAACATATTTAAAATCAATTTTAAAGTGCATGCCGCGCGACTGAGCGAGATGCGAGCGCTTCGCGACGCGGACATCAACGCGGGGGGTGTGTAAACAAACCTACGTCACGAGTTTGTGTTGGCTGGTGGCTGGTTGTGCCCTTGCGCTTGTGCCGTGCTACCTGCCATTTCTTCCTCCGTGCCTGCGGCTTGGCGTCTTCTAGTTGTGTTCTCTTCCGCTGTTCGCTCGTCGTGCCCGTTGGCAGATGTTATGGCCCGCTCACGCTAGCGGCAAGCCTGCCGCAACGGCGCGGTGCCGCAGAACGTCGGCCGTCGCCGCACGCGCGAGAGCTGTCCAACTTGCACGGCAAGCTTCGCCGGCGAGGCATTCGCGCCTCCGAAAAACATGGCAGCACTGCCAAAAGCGGTTGTCGTCCACTTCGAATCAATCAAGTGGCCGTTGTGCGCTCTGTAACGTGTAAGTTCCGAACTGATGCTTCCATTTGCTTTAGATTCATGTCCTTAAGCTTCGACAGCAATGTATTCGTCCCGATTCGGCGCCGTTTTTGAGAGCCATAGTCAAATAATCGATGCTGTAAGCTTAGCGAGTCGAGATGGGCGCTTCCGAATGCTCGGAGGATATAGATTACGCGTTTGTTAGTTGTTTCTAATCCTCCATAGCTGGCGCCACTTCACCTGGTTCGGCGCCCACCGCACTCACGCTCGCGCGTTGCCTACGTCACAATTTTGCGTGTTCACGTGGCCAGCTGTGGCTACCCGTCCTCCGGAAGTAGTGCTGCCCAGCTCGGTGCTTTGAAACCGAAACTGCGACTGGGCGCTCTAAAAACGTCTCTAAATAAATAACCGTCGCGCACTCGCGCAAACGAGGTTTGCAGCCGTGATAAGTGGATCATAAGCTATCTATTGCAACAAAAAAAATAAGGTGCAAAATTTTTGTGTCAGTGCTCCTTTAAGAATAAATCCATTCTTTGACCGTTTTTGTGACTTGCAATTGTTCATGTCTCGTAAGAATATGCTTAGGGATTCTCTGCAACGTTTTTTTCTGTAATTTCACTCCGACATTAGACAAATATTCGAGAAATATTCTATAATAATTCGATTCGATTCGCACTCAAGCTTCATTATTCAAATTCGCTTCACACCCAAAATTTTGCTATTTGCACAGCTCTATTACTTGATGTAGCAAAAACATATGCCTATTAATGAAGACAATTTGGGGTAATAAAATAATTATTTAATTTTTATGTCCCAAAATTTTTTTAGTTTAGACACCACAATATGATCACTAGGCACACCGCAGTGAGAGAGGCATTTTTATCATTTGGGTTCTCTAAATTGTGCAAAGAAATTTAAGGGCATGATCATTTCTGCATTTACCTTCTACAGCATAAATGCATCCACCGTGGCCGGGAATCGAGTCTGCAACCTCAAGATTAGCAGAACTCCAAAACCAATGACCTTCCTTCGGTTTATGCGTTACATATGTTCGGTGCACTCGGTGACTCGAGTGGCAATAAGTCAGTTATAGCGTTGACATGCTTAAGTGTAAAGGGGCATTGAAATAAGGCTGGTGAGGTCACCTTGAGCAGTTCAAGGCAGGCAAGACCCGCGACGAGTGACGTAGTGGTGGAACTGGCCGGTATGATCTCGTCCACAATGAGCTTGCTTCTGCCTTTGTCTGATGGCACTATGTTGTAGTTGGTGGCGCGCAGGTTGGACGCCGCAACAATGAAGTCGACATGCAGGTCGTTGTCCTTGTTGAACTCTATCGCCGTCAGGTGCATGTCTTTGAGCTTGTCCCAATCTGCAAGGGCTTGAATCACCTGATCTAAGCGTGCTGAGTCTGCACGTGAGAGGGAAAAAATTCAAGACAAATCGAACTCAATGCATTACTGTGTCGAGAGTGAATGAACACAATTATATAACAGCGGATAGCTTATATTAGCCAACAATAGTCAGCATAAAGTGACAATAGCCAGCATTTGCCATTTGCAAGTGACCACCAGCCAATTCGCAATGCCCATAGACTGTCACGCCACCAAGCGGATGTCAGGAGGAGGGTTAGCAGACGATAAACCGGCAGCCGCCCCGGAGTTCGGCTGCACTAGCCTGGTTGTCAACACGTTGGTTGGAACGAAACACTACGACTTTGCATGTTTCATGAAGCCGTGAACAAACCGGGCTGTCAGTGACAAGATTTAAGTTTGATTCATTCATGCGAGACGCAAAGTTTTTGTGAAAATACGTGGTGAAGCACCCTGGGCAAGTCGTGCTGCCAACGTTGGCACACAGCGTACACAATTGAGCTCCGCGAAGTTTTCTGTGGCCATGCAGGTTAGTGAAATGTTAGTGTCTGTCTCTTTATGTCGAAACTGGCGCTATTTCGCTTGTATATAATATGTGTTGGTGTTTTTGTAGTGTATGAAACCCATAACATTATACGCGGTGTGTCGCATGAGCTCGCAATGTCCTCTTTTATAACTGAATGATATCAGGGCCTTCGTAATGAATAGGTGATACACTGAAGTAAAGCGCCTTACATATTGTCAGAAAAGAGCTGTATGAATCTTGCGAGCGACCATTCAGTCATTCGCGGCTGCGCTCGCTCCGTGGCTATCGTGAACTACGACCAAGTACTGGCCGTGTTGCAGGCTCAATCTTGTCCTCAGCTGACGCATTCCGGCGGAGATTAAACGGGATTGATTGATTGATGATGGACTATGTGTATGTCTACGTTAGTCGACCCCAGCTGGCGAAATTTGATCGACAGACCCGCTTTCAACGTGGTCCAATTCACCCGTGAGTTGCTTCCATAGTCCGCTGTACTGCATGTTTGTTACTTTGTTGACAGGTGGCAGCACACTGCAAGCAAAGCGTTCTCTGAGCCCGAAACGCAGAGAAAGCGAGGCAGCTCTCGTCGGAGGGAATTCTTTAGATTGATTTTTGACAGTGATGTTCAAAGAGACCATTCACCTTGACAACGAGGATTTTTCACTGGACAGTAAAGGCTGTTAAATCACCGATAGCGACAGCGTCGATGGAGATGCTGCAGCAGCGATTCTCTTTAATGTGCTTTGCTGGTTAACCGGCAAGCTTGCTTGCTTGCTGGTACGGCAAGCTTTTTACAATCATAAGTCACTTTGACTGTACTTGATGTACGATAGTGTTGAGATCAAGAAAAAAAGCACAATTTTTTTTTGCGATGTACGTAGCGCAACTTTTGTGGCCGCATGCCAACAAGCTCGACGAGCGGAAGCCAAACCTGCAATCGCGTCCACAAGCCGTGCTGCTGAGTTGCCAAATGAAATTGACCGTTACCGACCGAATGGCTTCGTTGTTCAGAAATTCTTCGACGTTGCGAAAAGCTTGCGTGTTAATTCGTTTCGAGGTGCTCGTCAAACCTGTAACGTCCGAGAGAAGTGAACTGTGCACTCCGCGTTCCTCACCACACGAGTAATGATGACGGAGCAACATGTTTAGAAACCATCATCGCGCTAAACATGCGGTCCTGTGCAGCAACGATGGCGTTACTCGCTGGTGGCCTATTACCGTATATTACCGACTATAAGTCGACATTTTTTTCATAAAATGACCTTCCAACGTTCAGGGGTTGACCTATAATCAGAGTCCACCTATACGCGGAATCGTAAAGTCGACTTATCTGTGGGGTCCGACGAAAGGTCGTCGTCCTCGGATTTCCTGCTATTCGACGCATCGATAACATCAGCCGCAGAGGCAGCGGAGTGGCGGCAACAGCTATCTTACAACGCGCGCGTGCTGCTTCCTGAGCCGGACATTTTTGCGATCTGCCACGACGATCTCGAAACTATTGGCCGCGAGACCGAGCAGAGTCGGCACCTAGCGGCGCGCGGACGAAACACCGTGGTGTGGATGGCTCCTTGCGTCTGCTAGCCACACCGTGTTCACATGTGTGCATACGTCATGCACGTCCTCAGATTACAGCTTATTCCGTTGTGCTAGAACAGTATCAAATGCTTGTACGTATGCCTACACGATATACATAAGCATTTCGCCTTACCAGACTTGTATGCACTCTAATATGTGAGTACATGCACATGTCGGTATGGCGCTAGGTCTAACCATCGTACCGTCCATTCGTCAAAATCATTTCAATGGGGGTGCCACTTTGTCGTTCAAGCACCTCACATAGTGCTGGCGTCGTCCTAAACGAAATAAGAAGCACTAAACGTCGAGATGTGTATGCAGAACTTTAGCGACACCATCTCGTGATGTGTTGGCGATTTGGAAATCCTTGTGATACCGCAAAGCATGAACTAGCGTCTGCAGAGGATGGTTAGCGGTAAAAAAGACCTGAAGCCACGCATTCCTACAGCACTACGCGTATTCACCCAAACAGAAAAACAGAGTGCACAAAGTTCTACTTCATCTAATTACGCAGAAATACAGGCTCTCTTTCTTTGTAGCCGCTAGAGCAAGAAGTAAATACTTCATTGGCTCAGTCGTGCAACACTGTTTATATTGTCGTATAGACAAAACACAATTTAAACACGTGCAAATAAAGCAAGAAAAAACATCGAGCACAGTGCAAAACATGAATGTGACCGAAGGCCAGTAAACCATTTATTGGCACACTGCACTTCTCACGCACGTAATGGGTACGTTAGGCCGGTTTTGTGCACTGATGTGACAATGGAGGGCGTATACATTACCATTAGGCTACAGTCAACGCCCTTTATTCACCGACAATCGACTCAAACCGCCTACGGTGAAACGCCGCTGCGTACATTTGTATACGCGCCGCCGACCGCTTACCCACACAAACACGGTGACGGTGCTGCCACCTATAGCCCGACCTCACCGCGAATAGCGAAACTACGCAAGGCGAAACTACAGAGCGCATTTAAAAATCACCGCCACGCGGCATTATTGCGAACTGCTTGGGAAACATGGCCTCGAAAGCAGCATTTCAAACCTTTGATAGAGGGCGAACGATGCTCTATGAATGAGGAATTTACCTTGTGACGTGCCCTGCAGTTTTTTTTTTTTCATACAATCAAAACGATTCGTTGACAAACCATCGGCGTCCGTGTGGGCTGGCAACACTTCGCGGGGAACTAAACCACATGACCAGTCAGATGCACTCACAAGCGTCTTCGCGTATTTTTGCACTCACGCCTGTTCGCCATTTCTGCATTTCGCTTCACTTGCGAGCAGTGGTGTGCGCGATTTGCGACGCTGCCAAACGGATGCCAAGATGCCACCGCTGCGCCGGCAACAGTACAGCGCTGCTTTCAAGAGGCAAGCGATCCTATACGCAGAGTCGGAAAGCAACGTTAAAGCAGGGCGCAAGTTTGATGTGTTGGAAAAGTGCGTGAGGGAATAGAGAAAACAAAGGACCAAGATCTTCGCATGCGCCACTACACGCCGTTCCTTTCGCGGACCGAAGTCTGAACGATACCCTGCCGTTGAGGAGGCGGTTCGAGATTGGGTTCACGACCACCGGCACCCGTTCCGACGGCGAGCAGCAGCAGTGGCTCACACGATGGCAATGTCCGTGACTGCGTCCTTCTCTCAAGCGACGACAAGTCGTAAGCAATGTTTCACGGGCAAATAAATGTTTCTTTGCATCACTCCCTCTTCTGAAAAACTTATTGGTGAGCTATGGCCGCAGCATGAGATTGTGTTTGGAGTGAACCTTTCTTTCCCCTGGAAGGGGTTGCAAGTTGGGGGGTCGACATATAATTGGCAATATACGGTACTACGGAAATCTGACAGGCAGGCACGGTACGTATACTTGGAGCGTTCAGTTCGTACATTTTCTGTAGGGCGCACAGGATTTTGTACAGCATCGCTGATGCACGGTACCGGAGTATTTTTGGTCTCATATCTATTTCAGTGTAGTTCATGACCTCATCCGGCAAAAGTGGCACGGGCCATGCGTCCACACGCCCTACCTGTTCCTATGCTAACAAACGGGTTGACCCTCCTCCTGGCACCATCTTGAATCGCACAGCGCGCCACCTATAGTTCGTGGGCATTGCGAATATTAGCCATAGTGGAAAGATTGTCCAACAGCCATCATTTTGACAACAGTAGCCAACAGCAGCCAGTGCTAACCAATGCTGGTGTGTGCAAGTACATACTAAGAAACAGACACTGATCAGTGCTCTTCAATAACTGCAAGGTGGTTAGCAAAGGCATGCTCTCGCATTAGAAAGACAAACAAGACTCAGATGCTCACACACTTTAGCTACACTGTAATATGTTAGTATTCATACCTCCCTAAACAAACTTTTTTATCAGACAGCACCTTTTATCTATTACCAGTTTTATGTCGCATCACCGTTACTCTGTGTGCATGCGATTAGCTGATCTAAGAGTCCTATAATCATTGTGCCCTGGCTGTAATTGTTTACGAGTCCTTATGCTACACCTGCTGCGACAGCAATACGATGCACTATGCAACGCCTTGTCATCTGATCATGGTCATTGCTTTATTAGGATTGCCAGCACACAAGGCAGTTTCAATTCTCTGGTTTCCATGCCATTTCAGCATTTAAACTAAAGCTGCTTCTCATGTTATCTATGTTTTTCTAGGCTTCTTTCTATCTCTGCTTCATATACTTGTGCTATATTTGTGAATTACAAACATTTAAAGGCAGAAGAAACATTACTTAAACACACCATTCTGTATGACTGCAAAGCTGCCATGGTGGAAGGAAACACTTGGGTCTGGGTTCGGTGGTGGATGGAATGCAGGAACTTCAACTTTGTTGAGCACTCTTGATAACATTTCGGCGATCACCTTACGGTCCGTAATGTGCGGAATGCCAAACATCGTGGCACGCAGGTTTGCTGCACTCACAATGTAGTCAATGTGCAGGGCCTGCAATACAATGGGAAGGTAAATGCTAGTTGTAGGGGTGCCACTAGCATTGTGTTGCTATACAGGCAGTGAGAGCAACTGTGAAAAGAAAAATCGAAGGACTACAGATGCATTCATGGTGTGGTTTGTGCAGCTTAAGAGATGGAGCAAAGAACGCAAGGGTAGAAGATGATCGAGGCCTTTTCACATCCAACCATTAATCTGGCTATTGGACAATAAATCTGAATTCATCAGCCCCTGAGGTGAGCATGGATGATATTGTTATGGGGATCACGAGTGAACAGTTACGAGTCAACAGCAGAGGCAAAAAGTGTGTATGTTACAATATTTACAGTGCGCTGTGGCATGGAATGGACGGAGTGGCTAACAGCATCTCGCCCGGTATGCCACCTCCATCTTTCTCCTTTCGTTGCAAGATGGTCTTTGGCGGTGTGCTCATCCACAGTGCCTCATAAATCACCTTCAATGGACTGAGCGCCGTCAAGGTGTCTCCTAAATTGAGTCAGCACAAGCAGTGTAGTAGGGTTCGAGCCACAACAATGGACGACATCAGTAGCTGGTGTAACAGAATAAGACACACGCTGACGGACGGGAATGATGAGGTAATCAACGTCGTTAACCTTTCGGAGAACTTTGTAGGGTCCTTTGTACCAAGGGAACAGCTTCTCAACAAGCCTTGGCGTCACAGAAGCCTTGGTGTCCAGAGCAGAACTAGAGATACGGGAGGGCAGTCGACTTGATGCTACAATACGATA
Source organism: Rhipicephalus sanguineus (assembly GCF_013339695.2). Taxonomy (NCBI): domain Eukaryota; kingdom Metazoa; phylum Arthropoda; class Arachnida; order Ixodida; family Ixodidae; genus Rhipicephalus; species Rhipicephalus sanguineus. The sequence continues at coordinate 76,091 of NW_023615305.1, forward strand.
ACCGGCGGTGACAGTTATCGTAGCCCTGTTTTTGGGAGGCCTGCGATGCACAGAGCCTATTGTGAGCGATTTGGCGAGCTATTCGAGCTCAAGAAATGATGTCCTGAGCATATGCGGTTGGTGCGGAAGGATCAGAAGGAAGGAGCGTCTCAAATGGTAATGCAGGGTTGCGGCCGTACAAAAAAAACCGGCCAGTAGCCAGCAGTGTCATGCCGGGACAAATAGTACACAAAAGTAACAAATAGCAGGGTGGCGTCCCAATCCCAGTGATCAGCAGCAATGTACATTGAAAGCACATCCATAACAGTTCGGCTAACCGTTTGGTAAAACCGTTAGTCTGTGGATGGTAGGCTGTCATAAGCTGATGTTTGGTAGAGCAGCTACGAAGGATTTCGTTGATGACCTTGGCGAGAAAACAGAGGTCACGGTATGTAGAATGCTGGCACGGAGCCCCGTGTCGAAGGATGACATCATTGAGCAGAAAGTCTGCAACGTCTGTAGCACAGCTACTTGACATGGCATGCGTGATGGCATATCTGGTGGCATAGTGGGTGGTGACGACAACCCACTTGTTACCCAAGACGGACATGGGAAAAGGCCCCAAAATCAAGGCCGATGCAAAGGAATGGCTCCGGTGGAATGTCAATACGTTATAGAAGGCCAGCCGGTGGAACAGCAGGAGGTTTGCGATGCTGACAGTGCTTGCAGGCAGCTACTCATTCTAAAAAACAGGGCGTGCAAACACGGACATAAGAAATAAGTCAAGACAGTTTCTTGTGCCCATGTTTGCATGCCCTGTCTCTTAGAATGAATACTTACCAACTAGCTCCGCTCTCTGTTATTCTAAGCAGCTACACATCTGTGGTGTCGCGCCTTACCAGGGCGGCGATACTACAATATCGGTGCGTAGAACGATACAAGCCAGGCCACAAGAACAGTTGCCACACACGGTCGTAGGTGTGTGAAACGCCCAGGTGTCCCGCAGTCGAGCATCATGTAGCTGTTGAAGAATGGTGGAATGCAGGTGTCGGGAAATCACTCGCAAGAATTTTGGACATCAGGTCTCATGTTGCGGCAATACAGAATGCCACTGCCTAGGAAATAATGGTGGTGAGAAGGGTCAAAACGTCCAGAGGAAAGTTCCTAAATGGTCTTCCTTAAGGTCTCATCCTGACGGTGCTCGGTACCGATGTCTTGCAGATCAGATATGGCGAGTACGCAAGAATAATTTTCATGGTCAGCGAGGCCAGCGGGTTCCATCGGATCACGCAAGTGACAATAAGCATCTAGATGTAGCCTGCCAGATTTGTAGATTACATCGAAGGAATACCCCTTAAGCCATAAAGCCCAGCGACCAAGGCAACCATAGGGGTTCTTTAGCAATGACAGCCAACAGAGAGCATGGTGCATGGCGGTCGGTAACAATGGAGAATGTGTGACCATACAAGTATGGGTGAAATTTTGCGACAGCCCACTAGCAACTGTTCGAACTTCAGTAGTTGCTGATGGGGCGAATTGGGCCTGTACAAGTGGCGAAATCAGCAAGTTGCTGAGTGGTGAGAATGCAGCCGTTTGGGTTTCGCACCATGAAAGGGCACGTCCTTCTTTAGAAGGTCGGTTAAGGGTTGGGCGATTGTGGTGAAATTGCACATAAAATGTCGAAAGTAGGAGCATAATTTCACAAAGCTCTCAACATTGTCAGCAGAACATGACACATTGAGGTCCTTGACAGTGCTAGCCTTGTCAGGGTCAGGTTGTACACCTGTAGCATTTACAAAATAACCAAGCAGAGTGATTTGTTGTCGACCAAAGTTGCACTTTTGGGAGTTTAGCTGGAGACTCGCTCAACAAGACAGCTAAAATTGCCGGCATACGAGCAAGATGACTTTCAAACGTTAATGAAAACACAATGACGTCGTTTAGGTAACAGACAGATGGACTCTTAATGCGATAGCGTTAAAGAGCTCATTCGGCAGAAATTTCTGTGTCGATGTCGGTGTCTTTTGGTTGTGAGCGAAAAAGCGATGGCCGTGAGCGAAAATTTGAAGTAGATGCAGATAAAGATGGGAGCCGGAGAGCATTTGCACTTTGGCTTTCCTTGCAGCACAGTTTAGGTCTCCACCAAGAAGCAAAGGCAGGCTAGCGATTGGGAAAGTGCTAGTGTGTGCGTGTGTGTGTGTGTGCGTGTACGAATGCGTGCGCACGTGCGTGCTGTTATCACTATTGCGTTCAACTCGGGCGAAGCTTAAGGGTCCTCCAATTTTTTGTAGCCATGAAGAAGGTAGTCCATCATGCGTTCAAAGGTTGCCGGTGCATTGCACAGTCTAAAAGACATACCCTCGAACTGATAGAGGCCATCCAGTGTGACAAAGGCAGTTTTTCTCCTTGTACAAGTCGTCAACATAAATCTGCCGGTGACCTGAGCATAGGTCTATGGATGAGAAGTATCATGCTCTATGAAGACAGTCAAGGGCGTCATCAACCTGAGGCAGCGGATGTACGTTTTTGTGTGTTACCCTGTTCAAAGCATGATAGTCAATGCAAAATCTCCAGCTGCCATCTTCTTTTTGACCAAGACGACAGATGACAGCCACAGACTTGAGGAGGCCTCCATGATGCCTTTGGAGAGCATCTCATCGACTTCTCATTGTATGAGCTGGCATTCGGAATGCGACACACGATACGGTCGGCGTCTGGCAGGATTAGCACCGCTGGCATGTATTTGATGACTCACTAGTGACGTTTGACCTAAAGGGCAGTCATTGAAGTCGAGGATATCCCTAAGGGCCGCAAGAAGCTGGTGGAGTCCCACAGCTTGACAGGATGGAAGGTCAGGGGCAATCATCTTCTTGATTTTGTCGGGGCACAACTGGTGGGGACAGTTGCAATAAAGGACAAACATCAGCGTCTAATGCCATGATGTCACATGCACCAAGCGCTAACACATTTGCGAGTGAGATGCCTTGCGGGAGAGCTTGGGTTGAGTTACCAAAGTTGAGGAACGGAAAATGTGTGTGATTGTTGACTACAGTCATGAGTATATGTGGCACGGCAACACTGTGGACCAACAGCATGTCAACTAATGGTGACACCATGTAGTAGCCGTCAGAAAGAGGTGCTGATGTCGACAAATGCAGCGACTTGCAGTAACAGCCCAAGATAATCGACTGAGCACAAACAGAGACGGTGATGGTGGAACGTCAGCAAGTCAAGGAAGTTCACTATGAACACCGGTTGCACAGTCAATGAGGGGAGCATGGGTTGACAAGAAGTCAAATCCGAGAATCAGGTCGTTGGGGTACTGCTCAAGAACAGCACACAAAACAGATGTGTAGGGATGGGCGAATATTCGAACGAATATTACAGTATTCGAATTCGCTTCGATACGAATTTATATTATTCGAAATTTCGAAGTATTCGAAATGAACGAATATATGTATGTTTAACCGCACATAACCCCCTGTAAAGGTGGTTTCACTGCAGCGTCAGGTTGCTGTACCGTGAAACCACCTTTACAGGAGAAATCTGCACTGCCGCGAAGCCACACTTCAAGGTTAAGTGTACATTTTTTTTTAAGTTTAAATCGTGTTATATGGGCTTATATGCGCTAAGTATAGTAATTTTTAAATTGTAACATATTGTACCACTTCTAACCTGCAACCTACTGCTATTCAAATCTTGATACTGTTCAAGGTTGCTTCCACTTCATTTCAACCAAAAAAGTGACATTCGCTCATACCTAGTTCCAATTCTTAAAAATTGTGCAAGGGTCATGACAAAAACACTCATTTTTAATAATAATATGCGCTATATACTATTCGAACTATTCGATTCGAAATTATTCGACCAAATCACTATTCGCTTCGGATTCGCTTCGAACCTCAAATTTGCTATTCGCCCATCCTACAGATGTGTGGTGACCGGCAAAGGTGATGCGTGCTGTGCACATTCCTATGACTGCTGAACTTCTTCCTTCAGCAACACAAATATACCAGTAGCGGGAGGAGTAAGTAAGTATTTCCCTCAGTCGACGACAAGGACGAGTGCTCATGACAGAGATATGGGGCCCACTATCAAAAAATGCAGAAACGGCTAAGCTGTCTATGTCAATCAAGTTTCATCAGGTCGGCAGTACCAGAAGAGGATTTGAAGTGGAAGTCGAAGATGCAGCATTATCTCTGAGCACATCTATTAGTTTTGCTGTCGAAGGTTGAGCGGCGAAGTTGGACGTTGTCGCAGAGGGGACGGAAAGGATGGGTGACATGCTGGCAGCGAATGGGACTTGGGACTGGTGACCTCGGGCGATGGCAAGTGGCTCTGTGGCATACAGGTGGCGTCAGCATTGTACGGCTCAAAAGGCTGAAAACAGCGGTAGTTATTCTCAATGTTGCGCAGCTCAGGAGGCTGGAAACAGCAGTAGTTGTAGGCATGGTTGGCACTGGCATACTGAGTTGTTAACGGCAAAGACTAACAGTTGTTGCAATAACACGCGACGTGACCTAAACGGCAGCAGTTGAAACGAATTGGTCGACCACCTTCCGTCCGCCATTAAGCCAGATTATGTGAACGTGGATAAAACCATTCTTCCTGGGGCAGCAATTTTGGGTGAGGCAGTGACCTTGAAGGAAAGTCAGTTCTCCGAGACTGAGCAACGGCACAGACAGTGAAGCCCCAATTGCCAAGTTCCTCCTGCACAATAGACTGGACCAGGGAAACTGAGGGCACATAGAAAAACACCGTGGCTGTTGTTGGGAAGAGCAGGAGTAACTGCATCGATTTCCAACGAACAATCCGTGTTAGTTCTGACAGCGGCGACAACTACAGATGAGAGATCACTCCGTCTTCGCATGAGGACGTTGTAGCAGTGTTTGGCAGCTGAGTGAATGACTTCGGAACGCACTGGCTTTTGGCCTGCTCAGAACGCGGCATTCCTCAATAATTTCGTCAATGGTCACAGAATTATGGCACAGTAATAGGTTGAACGTGTCATCTGCTATTCGCTTCAGCGTGTGACCAACCTTGTCCGACTCCAGCATGTCATTGCTGGCTCTACGACAAAGAGCCAGCATATCCTGAATATATGATATGTATGGTTCAGTGGATGTCTGAGCAGGGATCGATAGCTTTTTCTTTGGGTCTGCCTTTCAACCCATGGGCTTCCCAAGAAACTCAAGTTTTTTTGCTTGAAAGTGTCCCAGCTTCCAAACTCCTCCTCGTGGTTCTCGAACCACACCTTTGCTGTGCCTTTTAAATAAAATAGCATGTTGGCCAGCATGAGCGTCTGGTCGTAACAATTTATTTCCTTGATGTGTTCGTAGTCAGCAATCCAAATTCGACGTCGATACTTCATTCCTACTGCAGAACGTCCCGGGTCTTTCGGATGCGTAAGGACAATCACTGACGTCGTCATGACTGGTGTAGGCGCTGTCGCAGCTGGTGAAGGCGTTATTGTGGTCAGTGCAGGCGTGGTCGCAGCCTCAGTCTCGTCTTCCATCATGGAAACTCCGAGTCGACGACCACTTTGGAGCTCTGTTGTACAGTGCTACCCTGCACCTCCGCCAAATTGTTACGGGGATCACGAATGGACAGTAAAGGCAAAAAGCTAGTATATTCCAATATTTACAATGCTCTGTGGTATGGAATAGATGGAATGACTGACAGCATCTCATGCGGCATGCCACCATTTTTCTCCTTTCACTGCAAGATGGTCTTCGGTGGCGTGCTCACCCACTATGCCTCCTAAGAATATGTATTTCATGTTTTTGTGCCCAGACGTAAGTCACTTCTGGAAGTCTTCACACATTATTATTTAGGCCTGGATTCTTTCTTCTTGTTTTCCCAAGATAAAATTTGAGAGGATTAGCTTATTCCTTTCTCGTCCATCGATCATCTTTTTCGAGCGTTGCACAAACCACATCATTAATGTAAGGTGGCAAATTGGGCTAGTTGGAACATACTCAACATGTTCAGCGCAAAAAAGGAACACGAGAACACAAGGAAGTGCACGACACAAGCGCTCATTAATGGACACTAACAAGCTCGGTTTTCTGTATCATCACAGATGTGGCATACACATACACTGTGCAAACACAAATAGTACACACACAGAAACACAGAAACGCTCGAGTGACTTATATTCTCTTACATTTTCAGGGTCAAACTCAATGGGGTGAGGGCAGCGTTTCAGGCCAGACCAGAATGGCATACCAGATTTTGTCTCCTGCGAGGAATAGTAAAGCCCACTGGTTAATTCATAACCAACATCAATATCGGTCAAGAGAGAAATGCAAGAGCTCATAGTGGACACTAACGGAGAATTATATGAAATGTTCCAGTCTATCTTTCGCAGCTTCCAAAGCCCTATGTTCCTCTAAACCTAATGTGACCAAGTCACCAACTGCATCAGCTTCCAACTTTCTACGTTTCTCTAAACCTACCGCGACCAACTCATCAATTGCTTGAGCTTTCTATTATCGCCATGGTAGCCAAATATCAATGGAGGTGAAATGCAAAAACACCTGCGTGCTTAAATTTAAGTACTTGTTAAAGGACCCCATGTGGTCGCAACTAATCCCAAGTCCCCCACTACGGCGTCCCTCAGTCATATCTTGGTTTTGGCACGTAAAACCTCAGCAATTATAATTAACCCCATCATAAACTTTACAGCAGTTAGTGCGCGGCAAAGTTCACCAAAATGAGCCTTTTTACGTTTAAAGGGGTACTGACGCAAAAATTTTGGCCTCGCGTTTTTCTGCTGCAATGTGTTGCTGGGGGCCTGTTAGTCATAACACGGCACATTGTTTGCTGCAGCGCATGACAGATAATTAATTACAGGCTCCTCATTACTGACCAGTGTCAGTTTCGGTTTCAGAAACGACAAGCCTCCATGTGCAACTATCACCACTTAGCAGGTGCAGCGCTCAATCACGTCAGCACACTGAACTGTGACGAACTTTCGCACGGTTCGCGAGCAGCCGCCGAGAAGTAGGCTGCTGGAGCAAACGTGGCAAAAAAACATGGCAGCTATGACGTCATCATAACTTGTTGCAGCGTGGTCTAAGCTACGTTGGTATTTTGCAGATGATATACCCATGTTCACCGGAATCGATCCCGCAGACTATCTCGCCTGTGAAATATTCTGTCAGTACCCTTTAAGTGCATTGAAGTCCCAAGATGTATTGTCGAATATTAAGATTACAGTAGACTCCCGTTAAGACGAACTCGAAGGGGCCGCGGTCATCTGTTCGTCTTATCAGGAGTTCGGCTTATCAGAAGTGCCCCTAAAAAGAGACATGGTAACATGCCAAGTGCATCCAAATATGTTACTTGAAAACACTGAATGGAGTAGGCCTACAATGGCGGCAAAAAGACATGAAAAAGCATTTATTTGGCTCATCTAGATAAAAACTATGCCTTCAAGGAGAGTACTTACACGAATCGTACGAGCACCTGATTTCGCGGGTTCAAAAATAAAAAAAAATTCATGTACATACTGCTACCACATTTTAATGATAAAACTGTAGCACGCTCCTATGTTGACGATGACAAAACAGAGAGAGAGAGAAGCACAATTTTCCTTCAAAGAATGTAAAATTTATTGTCCTGGCAGTTCGTTTTCTTCTGTGAGCCTGTTTTGCTAGCTCTAAGATCACTTCTGGATGGGCCTCGGTCGCGTGCTGTTGCCTTGACAAAGTCATTATACGCTGAGTTGCTTAAGAAAGTCTGCAAGGTTTTTCTTTGAGGTCCAGATATTTTGCCGTTTTCGGCCCGTAGTAACTTTTCCTGAACGACGGGCAGCTGAAGATATCCCATCGGGCTACTCACGGTCACAAGCCTCGCCACGAAAAAGACACAACGCAGCTATATTCACTGTGCAAAATAGCCTTCTCTTGTCGTGCGCTTCCATAATCAAAATGGCTGATCACAATTTGCACTTCACTGGGAACAGATACAATGCACACAGGCCCTATGCGAACCAACGCGAATTGACCACAAAATACATGTGCTCGGCCGCCATTGTGTGATGGCGATGACAATGCACCTGACCCTTCTGACGGGAGTGCGCCGCGATCGTACTTTTGGTTTCGTACTCGATTGTAATGCACAGACCATTTTTGTTCCTGTTGTCGCTTTCTTTTTTTTTGCCCACTCCCCTTGCGTTTGCCCCTCTGACCACAGCCGAGAGGCCCCAAGCTCTTGTGTTCTTCTGTTCTCCTTTGTACTCCAGCTGGGAAACTGAAGAACGGGAGGGGCTTGGGGGTCCAAGTTGTAAATCCCCCTACTCTTTTTGTTGCTTTCTTTGCCGATAAAGCCCGCACCTCCCCCACCCACAGGCTGGGGGTGAGGGGGATGCCGGCTTTTATCTCGCGCCCTCCGCGTCGCGATTTGCTTCGCGTCTTTGCTCCCGAAAGCGCTTTTTTTTTCTTTTGTGCTTTTTCTCGGTCGCCTGAATGCCCAACCAAGACTGCAGTGTTCGTTTCGCAGAATCGCCAGCGTTGTTGACCACCGCGAGAGTTCGTCTTAACAGAAGAATACACTTGGGCGGTTCGTCTTAAGCGAATTTTTTTTGCATTGAGTCTATGGGGAACCAAACAACCGGTCCTGTGTTGTTCGGCATAAGCGAGAATTCGTCTTAACCGAGTTCGTCTTAACGGGAGTTCACTGTATAACGGTTCGTAAACATTACATTGGCATTTCTATTCAGCCACACATTCTTGCTTACAGAGCTTTCCTCGAATCGACACCAGCACTGGCACGCTAACTATAAAAAAAAAAATCACCCCGTGTATCGATCTAAGCTGTGTAATCATTCGTCCTCTCAGTATCCTTTCTGCATATACAGTAGACTCTCATTAAATGGAACCTGCAGGGACCAGGAAAATATGCTCAGTTTACCAGGCGTTCTGTTTACTGAGAGATGAAAAGGTGCAGAATACAAGTATGAAACCAATCTTGTGAGAGGCAGTTGTTCCATTTATGCAGCAGTTCCATTTAACAAATTTCCGTTTACTGAGACTATACTGTACATGGTGCCCGATGTCTTCCTATGTAGTTCACTTGCACTGCCCGATAAATGTGAGCTCTTACGTAATTTTTGGGGAAAATACGAAGAAGCTGCTCTATCTTTCCCTTGTACTGCTCCTCGAAACACATATGGGCAAAGGCAACGCAGTCGTCGAAGTCTGTCGCCCGGTAATCGAGAATCATCTTCTTCATTTCCTCCAGCTTCACCACCTGCATCAAAATTGAACACGATAACCCTATTTACTCATCTTGCGCCCAATGCACATGTTGTTTATGAACAATCGTTTGCACTCACTACAAAAAAATGCTGCCACAATGCCGGACAATTTCTAAAAAATTTGAGACAGCAACAAAAATGAAAAAAAAAAAAACAGTTTCTTACCTTTTCTATGAGTTCTGGCTTCTCCAAGACGTTCGGCCGAAACTTGGGGTCACTGCAATGGTCAGTCAATAAAAATTTCAGTTCATTTAATCTATTCTGCGCAATGCAATCATGACAACAGCTGCAAGACTTAGATGAAACCAAAATGAATGTGCTGTGTCGCAGGATAATGAAAGCATAAAAAAAAAAAAAATAAGGCCACAGTGATGAGATAGTCCGAACGCAACAACATGCACCTGTGCCAAATGTATGCTGATAAGTACATTACCTAGGCCAGTGCTTCCCAGATCTACTGCTCTAAGCAATCAGTTTGACCTCTAGAGGCAGGGCTGGGCAAAGATACTTTGAAATTGTATCACGATACGATACAAGACATTCGGACAACAAGTATTTGAGGAACAGATACAAAATACATTCGATACATTAGCAACTTTGTTATTATAGACTTATATAATGTAACAGCAAACGTGTATGCACAGAGACGTTTGCTCAAAAATTTCGTAACTGCAAACAACTTCATTTAATTTAATAAAATATGTGTTAGTACCCTAAAAGTTCTGTCCATGCTTTCTGAAAGTATATTAGTAGTTTAATACCGAAACAACTTATTAGGATCAGTTTAGCTGCTTAACATGACAGATCTTTATACACTGCGCCGTCAGTGGTTTTGCGGGTCACTTTTGTAATTGATGGGTGTCACTGCTCCACTTGCTGACCAGCTAGCGAGTTGCCATCTACTTAAAAGAACGTCCATAAGAAGCCTTTACACGATGGTGCAAATATTGCTGTGCAGTCTTACCTTGTCCCTAAATGTACTACCGCTTTCGCAATACCGGATCACGTGTCAGCTAAAGCAGCAAGAACACTGGAAGCGATATTTTTTTTTTTTTCACACATCTTGTGCACATGGTCGACATAAAACTGCAATGACTTTTCATATTCCTTATCTGCTGGCATCAGCGGCATAGCCAAGGGGGAGGTTTGGGGGAGGGAGGGTTCAACCTCCACCCCGCAAAAATTTGCAATTTTGCTTGCATATAATACATGCACACATACAATGCACGCACGAACATACTTAAAGTATAGTTGAACCCCCCGAAAAAATTTCTGGCAACGCCCTTGGCTGGCGTAAAGCATTAGTGACCAACATGTTCACTAACATGCAATCTTTTAACATTTCTTCTCAGATAGTACTTGTGTTGCCCAGAAACGTCTCAGATGTGTTGCTACATAGAGTGTCACAGGATGCCAATGCTATTCACACTATTGCCACTTATAGGTCAGATTAGTTGGTTTTGTAACAGTAAAAGAATTTCACAACGACCTAAAATTAAAAAAACAAACAAAACGAATATATCTGAGTGAGTGAGGTAGTTCCGTAGCAAGGTATTCCAAAGCAAACAATCACAGTGAATAAGTATACAGGTTGTTTCATGCAACTAGAACCAAATATTGAAAAAAGGTTGTAACTGCAACTGAACGAAACCAACAACATATGGTTTACTGTCATGTGGCGCTCGTTATGGCATTTTTTTTACTACAGTAAAACCTCGTTATAACGAAGTTGAAGGGGAGTCGTAATTACTTCGTTATAACCATTAGTTCGTTATAGCCAATATCCATTTCTACCGACAATTAGCACGCAAGAGAGGATGTACTGACCACCAAATCCCACAGCAGCCCGCCACGCAAAAACGAAAAACGGCCGTCGCACGGAGAAAAACTATCAAAAGAAAGAAAAAAGAGAGAACAGCAAAGAACTGCTACTTTATTCACGCCAAACTCGGCACACCAGCTGGCGGCTCACTTAGCAGAAAAATAGTCCTTAATAGACTTCTGCCGTGTCTTCCTCAGACGGATGATGGCTTTTTCGGCCGCTGCCGCTATGTCGAGTCCGTCCTCGCCGTCATCGTGAGCGCCGAAGAAGCGGCGCAGCAGGTCTGCCGCATCCAGCGCTTGCGCGGACGTCGGAACATCGGGTTCACCAACTCCGGGCTGTCGTCGACACATTCGTCACTGTCGTCATTCACCACCCCTGTAATCGCGCGCACAATTTCAGCCTCTGTCAGCTCTTCGGTTGTCACCGCGTCAGCATCGGCACCGACGTACGTGCAGAAGGTGTCGCAGTCGGGCACAACTCCGGCGTCAAGGAGAGCGTCCCACGACGCCAGGTCTTGGTCACCCGCGGCAGCCTCAGTGGCGGCAGCACCGATATCTTCGCTGTCACCGCCGCTGTTGACGCCAAATGAGGCATGCCGGAAGCAGTTGGCGATCGTGCTTGCTGTTCAGACATCCAAGCAGCCTGTAGCATCTCGATCGCCATGTAGAGGTCGATTGTAGTCTCGCGCTTCGATTACACGCTTGCGGTACCGTGCTCAACGCTACGCCGAAATCTTCGGCAACTTTTCTTCTTGACGCCGGACTCAACGGCTTTCAACATAGCCGCCTTCTGCACGATTGTAATCGTTTTGCGCTTTCGTTTGCCGTTGCCCGTCGTCCATCTCCTGTCTAGCGGCGGGAACCGAGAGAGACGCTGTTCTGATGCACACGCAGCGAACGACAAGCAACAAGGCCCGCGCCCACGCCGCGCGGTCGCCGCGTCGCCGTCCCTGGTCCCGCCGCCCACGCGCGCAACAGGAGAGCGGGCGGGTCCACGAGTTCCGCGGGAGAGGGAGGCCGGGTGACGTGCGCGGGTGGGTCCACGAGTTTCAGTGGAAGGGGAGGCAGGCAGACGCGCACCCTCGCGCGTGTTGGCAGGCGGCTCTCGGGAGCGCGAGGCGCGAGTTTTGAATTACCGCATCCGTGATGGGACGTAAACCGTCGCGCGCTATAAGACATTGACTTGCCGGCTACCAGAATGGTCAGTAAATGCTCGATAGGGAAAAAAAAAGGTTCGTTATATCCATTGCGAGGAAATTTTAGCTTCGTTAAAACGAGGTTTTAAATACATGGGCGTCTACGGGAATTTCAAGGGGAATTACGATTGCTTCGTTATATCCATTAGTTCGTTATATCCCGCTTCGTTATAACGAGCTTCTACTGTATACGCTTCAATGGTTCATTAACTAAGGTCAATTCTGCTATATTTTAATATTCACTTTAGGGCCAAGTGCATTTTGTTACGTCGTAGATGGCATTATAAAACGACCGATCAAATTTTTTTATGGCTACGTACATGCTGCACGGTAAATTTTTCCGGCTCTTAAAGAAAGCCCAAGAAATATGAAATAAGCCACACGACTGCGCTCGTGCACTACCGTACTGCAGCACTCTCAAACGTGCTTTGAGCGAAACAAACGAAGCGCGGACCATCAGCCTGCCGCTTCTCAGGACAATGGCGTTTTTTTCACGTGCAGCCGTCCAAAATGCTGATGCACTTGGAAGCCAGTGCGTAAGAGCCGTGACCACTCATGTCGCCACGGTCCACGCGCCGGTTTGACAGCACTGCAGTATGGTAGTGCGCGAACGCATTCACAAGCTCATATTTTGCTGGCTTTCTTGAAACACCGGAAAAAATAACCACGCAACGTGTACGTTGCCAAAAAACGAAAAATAAAAAATATCGTTCGTTACGGAAGGCCCTATACAACGTAACGAAACGCACTCAGCCCTAAAGTGAAAAATAAAAATTTGCATAATGATCTAGCTAATTAACCAATTAAGCTCAATATAGAATGAAGCAAGCCGAGCGGCCTACACCTAAAAGAAGAAAAGTCGAAACAACAACAAGACAAGGGGCAGGGGTCTTCATGAAGTATGTGCGCCCTGGAGATCCGCCAGTCGATCTTCCTGTTGACGTGATGACAGGTGAACTCATCTCAATAGTTCTCGAGAAGGCGTCTATGTCGCTCGACGAACTCTTGGAAAAAATAGTCTGTGAAGATAAACCTTCAAGTCTCCCTTTTCAACCACCTTGGGACATTGAAACTAGAGAAGCCAGCTGCATCGGAGCCAACTTCCCATGCAGACCTCTCCGTTGTTCTGCAGGCGATCCAAGCTCAGTAGAAACAAGTTTACTGACAAAATGAAATGATTCAAACTCTTTTATCAGCCTTGAGCCTGAGAGACAGCCGTCCTGCTCAGCTTGTGAAACTTGAACCATTTGATAGTTTGTCGGGAAATCCAGAGGCATGGATTACTTTCTTTGAATACGCCTGTAAACAGAACGGCTGGCACACCGACGAACAACGAGTGACATGTGCTCCGTTTTTAAGTGCCATCGCACGAAAATGGTACGAGTTGCATATCATAGGACATGAATGTGATACATGGAGCACATGGAAGGAGAGCTTCATCTCATAATTCCGTGGGAGCCCGCTTGAGCGATGGCATCAAGCCATTTTCCACCGCTACTGGTCAGGACCAGTGATCGAGTATTTCTTTGAAAAGCGTCGACTGCTCCTATTTGCAGAGCCGGACCTTCCACTGACTTCCGTTATAACGCTCGTCATACACGGCTTACCTCGGGAATTGCAACGACAGGTTCAAGCTAGAGTGCCGAAAACTCTGGAGACATTGCGGCAGTCACTCCAAGATATGGCCTGTCATTGGACGGAGAGGACAGGAAAGCTGCATCGAGATGTTCAAGGGACAGGACCGTCGGGAAACAGGGAGTTTCGTGCGCAGCCGCCAAAGTCTTCGCAAGCGGCAAGACACCGCGAGTCGTTGCACGACACCGCGAGTCGTTGCACATTACCGAGATGGAGTCTATGACTGAAGGACGCATTTCGCAAATATTAGAAAAAAACTAATAAATGAGCGTTCTCAGTCTGACCCTAAGACACAAAACGAGACTGTTTCTTTGACTTCTCCAAGCTTGTTGCATACAGACCTGGAGGTCAATGGACAACGCATACGAGCACTGATAGACAGTGGGGCGTCTGTACAGTAAAACCTCGGTGATACAAATCTCGCGGGGTTACCAAAAATATTCGTATCATTCGAAATTCGTATCACCAGAAAACGTGAAAAATTAGTATGCGACAAAAGAAAGTTGGCATACGTTTTAATTTAGTGTTTCTCAAGGCCGCAGCGACGTCATGAACAGCTCTGAATGATTGCCAGTAAAGTGTTTAGACGTCTACAATCATACTTGTACTCGTAAATATACAGTGCATGCGCGCGTGTGTAATTAATGAACTAGATGTGTTGTGCCCCGTGACCGCTAGTAGCCCCTTCCTAATCTTACTACGCTTTGCTGCATGACACTATAGTACTGCGGTGAAAGTGACTTAAGAAGCGCTTTGCACACAACAGATAGAGGCGAAGCTCCTTCGCCCAGATCATCCGCTTCATCTTTTGGGGTCTTTGTCCACCTTTAATGGGACACCATGACGGACCCGCTTCCCAAGTTTCAGTCTTGTTTCATAGAACATCTGATTGGGGACATGGTTTGAGTCGACGTGGCAGGGACGTGTTAACACAGTACAAAGACGCTGCTGCCTCTAGCACAGGAACACGCGTCAACGCGTCAGAAAAAAAAAGGGCGACGTCAACGTCGCCCTTTTTTTTCCCGGCGCGTTGACGCCTAAGGGCCTCCGAGATTAGCGCGCACTATCTCGGAGGCAACAACGCACCGTTGATGGTCATGCAGCGCGTATGCCCGCGCCCGCGCGTGACTGCCGGATCTTCCGCGATAGCGCGGGCAGCACCTCTTCGTACCTGTGTGCTAGTGTACATTCGTATCAAACGTCGTGGGGTGCAAATCGGTTCGCAACAACCGTACTCCAATACGTTGCAGGGTAATGGGCCTTGGCCGGGACCAGAGAAAAATTCGTATCACCCCGAAATTCGTACGAGCCGTGATCGTATCACCGAGGCTTTACTGTATCCTTAAGAACAGCAATGCTAAAATCAAGATGTATTCCGGGGAAGGTCTGTTCTTGTGTACGATGGAAGCGATGGAAGCGAGAAAGAGTATTGTGAGTGATGTACCAGTCTAAAACTGCAGAAGTTGTTGCAGTAGTTCTAGACGAAGTGGCGTACGACTTTCTCCTTTCTCGTCCTGATATGAAGCGGTTGAGACTGAATATTTATTGAAACGATGAAGTGTCTGTTGATAAAGAAGCTGACAAAGCGGAGCCGTACTGAACAAAAGCAGTGTAATTCCATAACTGTACCCCAAACTGGTTTGCTTGGGAGGGTATCCACCGGCGACTACAAATTTTGAGGTTCCATTTCAGCTTTACAACAAAACAGTTGTGAAAAAAAAAGAAAAACATATAACTTGACGCGAGAGAAGAAAGCATGGCTAAAAGAAGAACTTCAAAAGATGTTAGATGCCAATGTAAGTCGCCCGTCGGTGTCTCCATTTGCCTCACCTATTACCATTGCTCCAAAGGAAGACGGTAGCTGGCGCCTGTGCACGGATTACAGAGCAGTAAATAGCCAGACACTGCTGATTCCTTTTCCAATGCCGAGGATCGACACCATCATCGATGAAATGGGAGGCTGTACCTGCTTTTCTCGCATAGACCTGTGCAAGGGCTTCTGGCAGGTGCCTCTACAAGACACCAAGCAATACACTGCATTTACAATATCATTTGGCATGTATGAATATAACCGCCTTCGTTTCAGAAATGATGAACGCAGTATTGGACCCCTACATTGGACGCTTTTGCAACGTCTATGTAGACGACATCATCACTTACTCTAAAAGTGAAAAGCTCCATGAAGAACACCTGGCTCATTTTCTGACAGCATTATATCTGATGCTAGGTTAAAAGTTACTAATTTCAAGAAGAGTGAGTGCTTCAAAACCAAAGTCACCTTTCTGGGCAGACTTTTAGATGGAACAACAAAGAACACGAAGGAGGAATCGGTCACTCGCATAAGAAAGCTAGCAAAGCCGTACGATGTACACTAGGATTGGGTCATTTTTGAGCCTTCATTCAAGATTATGCCCTGAAAAGTCGCTGCCTCACAAGACTGACGCAGAAGGATGTTCCCTTTTGTTGGACAGAAGAATGTGACGACGCCTACAGAGAAATGGTCCACTTAATTTCTTCTGATCCAGTGCTGTGCTTACCAGACTTTTCGCTGCCCTTCGAATTGAACACCGATGCGTTCACTATTGGCCGCGAGATCGAGCGGAGTCGCAGCCTGGCGGCTATGGCTGAAGCGCGCCTAGTGTGGATTGCTCCATGAGTCGTCTGCTAGCCGCGTTGTGTTTGCATGTGCGCGTACGTCATGCAGGGCCTCAAAAGGCGGTTTTTTCCGTTGCGTTGGTGCAACTTTAACCGCTCGTACGTATGCCTAACACGATGTAAAGACGCATTTGGCCTTGATCGGCTGTATATGTACTGTAATAAGATCAGTGAGTGCACTTGTCGAGAGTGCGTGTGTGGTCGTCGTACCGTGCGTTCACGAGAGTCATATCAGTGTAGGTGCCGCTCTGTGGTTCAAGCGCATTGCAAAGTGCACTTGGCGTTGTCCTAAAGATGAGAAGTATTAAATCTCATGTGAATATAGCCTTTTAGCGGCTCGGTGGTTGAAAAAAAGGCTCTCCTGCACTTGTGCATTGTGGTTAGGTGTATAACTTCGGGACTGTCGTTTATAGGCTACGCGACGAGCTTTAGTTGTGTACGGTCCTGGTCCCACTGCAGAGAAATATTTCTGTCAAGTTACGTCTGACACTTCAGTACTTAAATTTTCCCCTAAACAGAACAGAAAATGGAACGACACGGAAATCGCAAAACTGAGTTGCCTTGCGCAGTTATAACTTGTGGCGAAATGTATACAAAGACACCCGTGTACTTGCGAGGTAGCTTATGCCTGTCAAATTTGTGCTTTGGCAAGTTCAGTGTCAGAAGTGCGTCAGGCCTCAATTTCTTCCGCGAAAACCCTTAAAAAAAAGAGAGTGAACGAGAAAAAATATTCATCAAGATCAGCAGTGGCGATGAACTCGCTCGCGCATTTTCATCGCTTACGTGGCGAGTGAGGGCTCACAAAACGATACTCTTTACTATGCAGCAGATCATTCATACACACTTGCCGCGTTTCGGTGCACGTACTTGCCCT
Organism: Rhipicephalus sanguineus; assembly: GCF_013339695.2. Classification (NCBI taxonomy): domain Eukaryota; kingdom Metazoa; phylum Arthropoda; class Arachnida; order Ixodida; family Ixodidae; genus Rhipicephalus; species Rhipicephalus sanguineus. The sequence goes on from NW_023615305.1 coordinate 93,516, forward strand.
GCGGAATACTGAGGACTGTTCTCGCGGCCGTGCAAACACAATGAAACATGCGCGAACTACAAAAGGGCTCGGGGATTTTCGTTTAAACAGACTAATAGCCAAGCGCGAACAAACTTTGCATTCACAGCGCAGACGGTACATGAATGACAAAAAATAAATTTCATGAATTAATTTTCTTCTTTCTCGAATGATTCTCGCTTAATTTTCCTGCGGAAGTGTAGGAAAATCAAAGCACAGGGAAGCTTCCCCGAGCGTTCGCTTACTGCGACCGTCTTCACGCTCGTAGTGCACAGCAGCAACAAGCATATAAATGCACACATTAGCGAAGTTATCGCTGACTACTCACCATTCTTTCTCGTCTGCGAATGCGAATGCACCGTCGTCGAAGTGCTTGCTGCACACCATCGCGTACTTGGAAGGCTTCCTGCCGTTACGAAGCCTAACGAGCCACAGTCGGCGATTCCGCGTCGGTGGGATAAAAATGGAAGCTTATCCCTGGCTCTCTGCAGTACGTGCGGCATTGTGGCACCGAACAAAACCTCACCATCGATAACGAAGAGCTTTCTGCGGGTACGGAACACAAAATCACGATGTGACAACAGAAGCCCGTGCACTTCTACACACACCACCCGAAACCGGTATCCACACTAGCGGGGTGACGGTGCTGCCACCTATAGGTCGATCTCGCCGCGAATAGAACGGGGGCCGTCTTGTATCAGTGAGATTCCTCACGACCACAAAACGAACAGCTTCGTGTAGTTGGATACTACAGCTAAACATTCAATAGAGAGTTTTATTGCTGGGTTCCTGCGGGCTTGGGGGCGCTCTTTTGCGCTCTTTTGTATTCTCCATGGATGCGGCTGGCAGTACAAAGGAACGCAAGAGCGTGCGTACGCAGGTGGCTTGGGGTCCCCAGCACTAAAACTCTCTAGTAAGACCGAATTAAACTACCAGAAGAAAAGCTCTTGTCGTTTTAAAATCCGTCCGCTACTTCCGGTCATATTTGGAAGGCGCAAAGTTCAAGCTTTATACAGACCACGCAGCCCTAACGTATATATTAAAGATGGCTGAATTGAAAGGAAAGATTGCCCGTTGGGTAGGTGAACTTAAGGAATTTCACTTTGAGGTAATTCATCGCCCCAGAGCCTCCATGAAGGACGCAGATGCAATGTCGCCATTAGCGATCGTGCTCCCAGACGAAGAAGTTAATGCAGTGAAGATATGGAAAGGAACTAGACATGTGCACCAGACCCAAAATCGCGGGGGAGGGGGGGGAGGGGAGGTAGTGAATGCGATAAGTACACGCTGTAATGTGACATGAACGAGGCCAGCAGCTAACTCTTTTTGCTCCGATTTCACTTAACTCTACAAAGCGCTGGTGTATGGCAATACGGCCGCTCCGGGAGAGAAGCAGCTTTCGGTCAGTTTCTCGTATCAGTGGTCCGAGCGCGAAGCAGTGAGATCACAGCGCTCACAGCACGTAGAAGGTACACGAGCCGTTCGCTGGAGGATGTCTGCCAAAATAGTGCGCGTGCCAGCGATCTTGACCGCACCCTTATAGTCAAAATTCACAGATGCTGCTCGAGTTACGCAGTCCCTCTCCCCAGACATCCCTTCATGTTCCTTTGCCCAACAAATGACGGGCGGGGCGTTTCCTTCTGCTTGAGCAGCAATCGACGGCAGGCCTCGCATACGGGTTGATGTTATTCTGTGTGACGGAAATGGCCAGCTTGTTTCATCTCTGCTTTAGCGATGTTCCTTGCCAACGCTCACGAGCTTTTACTCGCGGGTAGAACATTCAATGTGCAGAGCGATGTTATCGATTTAGAGTTGATACGGAACATGACGGCGATGGTGAAAACCTGTTCTGAGAGTCCATGCAATTGCTAAGACAATAACAAATATACAAAAAACCGTCAAAGTGGGCTCGCCTTTTTCCTGGAAGGCTGCATCGTCTCTGCTGTAAAGAGTGCGTCCGTTGGAAGAATTATATAATCCAGCGCCTTTTCCATTGGTTTCGTTCTCACTTTCAATACTCTTTTTACAGGGGAAATCTCCTCACCACTTCTTTCTTCATAAAGCACGCATACAATGTCAACACTAAGCGTTGAACCTATCACGATTTCGCACTTGTCGGCTACAGTCCGTTATCTCTGCATGCGCGGTCGCAAACGCACAAAATGGAGTGAAATCAGTTAATTGCGCACGATAGTCGTGCGAGAGAAGCAAGAGCGGGTGGGCGGTTGCATAGCAAAGCAGTATGGGAGATAATTCACAACTGTTATGTCTCGTATATGGACCAGTCGAGAGTATGTACCCTGATGATGTCACGTGAATCACTGTTCTGGCATCACGAAGTGCACCAAAAGACAAGAAACGCCAAGAGAGAATAACGCACTCGTTTTTGTTTTTTCTTGTATTTTCAGAGGCTGTTTGGGGCCCTTTATAAAAACAGGGCGTGCAAACACGGACACAGGAGAGTAGTCAAGACACCAGAAACGCCGCTAACAACCGAAAAAACACAGCGGCGGAAACGAAGGTAGACACAAATATTTATGTGCGCATTCCCATGTAAGAGGCCATACCTATCAATCAAGTGCGAGTAGTGGTCTACGTGACTGATAGCTGTTCACTCTCTCGACTTTTCTCTTATGTACGTGTTTCCACGTCATGTCTTCTTAACATGAATACATACCAACTAGCTCAGCTATATTCTAAGTTTGCCAATCTCTTTACTTCTGCATTTATTTATCGATTTACTCGAGTAAGAATGAAAGGAAAAAGTCTACTAACGCACTGAGATATATATATATTACTTATCTATTTTATTTATTTATGCACAGTGTACTAGGTCCAAGACTCCAAGAATATGCTATCCAGCGAGTTGGGTCGTCGCCCTTTAAGGCTGGAGGACGCGGCAGCGTTAAGGTCAGGCAATACTCGTGATATTTCTGGAGAAGAAAAGATACTACAACTTCTGGGGAGCTATTCTCGATGCGTTCATCCAAAGGAGATGTCCACAGTCCATTTCGGCAGAACGCATTCAGTGATTCGAAAAAGCGGTGAGCTGTGATGTCACCTCGCTCTTGACCACGTCGCTGCACCAAACCCGCCAGCACATTCCTAGCGTAAGAAGGGAGTGGACGAAATGCACAGAAACAGGAATTTTCAAGTCTGAATTTGCATATGAATGTGTCCCAGATGTTTGAGAATGATGCAGGGAATGTGTACCGACCTTACAGCTGTGTTAGACGAGCGGCCGCATTAAACCTAAATCGATGGCTAACACGATCAAAAGACATGTGCACCGAAAATCGGACCTCTGAGGGCTGCGTTCATTGCATTGAAGTGCATTCCATCCCTATCATTTGTGTCGAGAGTGTTTGAAAGCTTCGTGATGTCATGATGGTGCTGCAGAACAAGAACCGGAAACAGGGGGCGCGCTTCTCGCCGAGCTCCCGCTATTCAGCAGCCGCTGAAATGGACAGTTCATTACATGGGCACATCGAGGAGAGCTCCTCCGATGAAGTGCTGTATCTTATTTCCAGATTCCCCATTCGAATTAAAAGAAAAGACTAATGGCGGCGCGCCGCGCCGCAATTATTGCGCGGCGGCGGCGTGATCTCTCTTGAGACTTCGGCGGCGGCGCAAGCGGTGTGACCAAAAGCAGGCGGCGGCGGCGCACACCTGTAGAAGGAAGTGAGGTTTTGCAGCAAACTGAACATGGAAGAGTTGCCGTACCTACTTCCTTAGTTCTAAAAATACTGGAATTGTATCATGACAGCCCTGAATCAGGCCGACACGACGGCTTATGGACGTACATGAAATTGACAAAGAGGTTCACATGGCCTCGCATGAAGCAAGACACAAAGACCTATGTATCATCCTGTCACAAATGCCAGATTGACAAAGTGAAATTTAAACAACCAACGCAGAAAATGGCTATACCAACACATTCGAACACGCCATTTGAAGTAGTTCATCTGGACTTTGCGGAACTACGGAAAAAGTCTGAAGAAGTTAGAGGACTGTGATAAGTGAAGTGGCCGTGCGTGAGGCGAAGTGGCGTAATCGGGTTTGAAGTGCGTGCCACAGAGACCATCGAAGAAGATGACGCACGAAAATCGGGGAACATGCTGGTTCGAAGGAGAAGGAGAAGAAGTGAGGCAGACGTGGCTGGAGATCGAAGAACCAGGGCGTGGGAGCAGTGACCCGTCGGGTTGCGGACTCGAGGTCTCAGCAGGCTCCCACCTGGGACCATACCAGTCGTCCTTGCGCTTCGGGCCTGGCGTGGGTGAAACGTCGCCAGGACGTTTCCGCCAGGCGAATCCAGTATCTACGGCAGCGAGCGCCAGCCAGCGTTCGAGATGGGCAGGGCAAACGCCTTGCGGGCTCCAGGTCAACGACCTCCGCAGTGAGCCGTGCTCTTGACTGCGCCGGTCATCGGACGCACAGTTCTACCCCAGCGTCGGCCGTCCCCTCCCAGCGTCGAGTTTGCACCGGGACTTGACCACCGCTTTCCTCTCCGGTGAACTCTTTCTGTTTTTATTATGCCTTTGTGACTGTTACACCAGCATTCCAAGCATGTTATATTTTTTTCCTAACTTCATTTATTAGTAGATCTTTCTAGTCTTTTGTAAATACATTTTTTGTGTGATTGCATAAACGGTCTCGTTACTGCCCGATGACGATTGTCATCGCGACTCTCCGTACAGAAATACGAGCGTCTCGTCTAGAGCTTTGTCTCGTCGTACAGCTCGTTACAAGGACACAAGCTTTCCTCTTCTGCATTGATGAGTGCACCAGTATGATTGCAGCAAGACCGGGCAAAGAAGACGCAAACAGCGTGATTTCTTTTTGAGCAGGAATATGTTCGACAACGTAAAGGTAATCGTCTCAGACAATGGACCTGCCTTCCGAAGTCGTCGGCTACAGGAATGGGCTGAAAAGCGTAACATCACATTGCAGTTCACTGCACCCCATCATCCTGCCGCAAATGGGTTAGCTGAGCGGGCGATCAGAGACGTTAAACAGTACATTAGTATGTATCCAGCATTTAATGGTGGTTGGAAATGTTGTCTGGAAGCGGCAGTCGCTCACCACAACCGTGCATACACAACCAGACTGGGATGTACTCCTCTATTTGCTGCAACTAGGAGACCTACATATCTGCCTGCGGACGTAAGCCTTGGCATTGACAAGAACATTATTCTCCAAGAAGCGGCAAGATCAAAAGAAAGTGTTAAGGTACCGTGAAAGAATGAGAGAAATTTCGACAAGCAACAAAATACAGCGTTACCAGAGTGGCATTACGGCTCTCGATGCGCCCATCTCAAGGTACCGGTTTTGCATGCCGGAGGCTCATTTTCGTGACATTCTACGGTAGCTGCACGGTGACGAGGCCGCTCAGGCCTGTTCAGCGGGAGAATAGTGGTCCCTATCGCTTGGCTATCGCGTGGCGGACGGCGTGGAGCGGAGGCGCGGAGTTGGTCAATGGTCATTCTTCTGAAAGCGATCGTGCAGTGTAGTTGTGCCTCTTGCTCGCGAAACGCCTGTGTCAATTGTGCTTCAGATTCGATGGCACCAACCAAGCGGTGCCACTACAGCGCGGCGTTTAAGCGGAAGGTCGTGTTACATGCGGAAAAGACATCGAACCTACGAGCGCAGCAAGAGTTCGGCGTGCACGAAAAGAATGTGCGACGATGGCGAAAACAACATGCGGAACTCTTCAGTTGTGCAGCAACCCGCATGGCGTTCACTGGACCAAAAACCGGCCGACACCATGCGGTGGAAGTTGTCGCCGATTTTGTTAGAGAACAGAGGGAAGCGGGAATGCCCGTGACTGAAATTATTCAGGCGAAGGCCAGAGAAGTCGCCACCGCGAAGGGTGTCTCACGAGCCTGTTTTAAAGCCAGCAGGGGCTGGACAACATGCTTCATGAAACGGTTTGGATTCAGCCTGCGACGACGGACCTCTGTGTGTCAAAAGCTTCCAAATGACTTCGAGGAGGAGCTTGTGAAGTTTCAGCGGTACGTAATGGACAAACGGCGGAAAAACGGCTACCAACTGGGACAAATCGCGAATGCCGACCAGACCCCGGTGTTCTTTGACATGCCGATGACGTACACCGTGAACGAGAAGGGTGCGAAGGAAGTGAAGCTCAGGACGGCGGGTTACGAGAAACAGCGAACGACTGTTATGTTGTGCTGCACCGCCGATGGGCGGAAACTTCCTCCGTTCATAATTTTCAAACGCAAGACCGTACCAGCGGGCGAAAAGTTCCCCAGGAATGTTGTGGTGCATGTTCACGAGAAAGGATGGATGTCCAGCGGTTTGATGAAGGACTGGGTGAAAACGGTTTGGGAACGCCGTCCAGGGACCGCATTGTGCAAGCAGTCACTTCTAGTCCTCGACTCCTACCGCGGCCATCTGACTGACGGTGTCAAGACCACGCTTTCTCGTGCTGGTACAGACATCGCCATAGTTCCTGGTGGCACGACTAGCCAACTCCAGCCGCTTGACGTCGCAATTAATAAGCCCTTTAAAGACAGGCTTCGCAAGCACTACACCGACTGGCTTACGTCGGAGGAACACCAGTTTACCCCAACCGGGCGCATCAAGCGTGCTTCGCTCGGCCAGCTGGCAAACTGGATCGCCGCGGCGTGGAATGAAATCCCAAATGAAATGATAAGAGCTTTCAAAAAGTGTTGTATCTCCAATGCGATGGACGGAAGCGAGGATGATGCTCTCTGGGACGAGCTTAGCAACAAAGAAGACAGCGATGTTGTAGACGATGACGACGACGACGATGAATAAACTTATGTACTACATGCCTACGGAGTGTGCGCTTGCGTAAGAAAAAGGGCATGCCTACGGAGTGTGCGCTTGAGTAAGAATAAAGGCTGTGTTTTCTACCAATAAAATGGTGTTCTCTTTTTTTTTCATTCGGTCTACATTCGAGGAAAGTTTTTTTTTTTTCTGGCCTTGCCAATTTCGGGGGTCGGCCTAGATTCGAGTAAATACGGTATGTGAAACACCCTGTATAAACACGATACAGGTGGCACCTCTAGAAGCTATGACAATAGAGCTTGATGCATGTTCAAGTTATATGTTAACATCAAACAATAGAAAACTCAGTTCCTATGTAAAATAGCATAAAATGGCTCGTGGGGAGCCTCATGAGAAAAACTGAGTACTTGGTATTATAATGTTTCTCGAACCCCCTTACCTTCAAGATATGTTTGCTTACATTTTTTATTATTATAATGCAAACTCTATTTCGCTATTTTACCAAGTCATAAGCCCAATTTTTGTTACTGTATAGGCACCGGGTGTGGGGCGAGTTTGGACTGCTGGCGCCTCTTTCGGTGGATGCGTGACAATAATTGTATGTGGGTGCCGCAAAAGGGGCAGGCGCTTGCTACGGGGCGCGAAGCTGGATGTTGGCTGCGCTTCATTGTGCTCTCGTCACTTGTGTCCTGCACTGCCGAAATGCCTCGTGGAACCAAGTCCGAGCAGACATGTTGCGGTATGGGCTGCACAAACAGCTATGCAAACATGGCTAAAGCCGAGTACATCCAGTTACATCGGTTCCCGTCTGCAATCACCATCAACGCCGGCCCTTGTTGCGTCAAGCTACGTGAAATACACAGACAGAAGATTACCATAGCCGTTAAAATATTAGAATCGGCGAAGCTTCGAAAAGAAAGGAAAAACAAAACGGGAACAGGAGTGTGCAAGAGGTACAACTGAGGAACAACATGTGCAACCGGTGAAGCATTGCGTAAAGATACGAAACGCGAATGGAAGGCGTACGCACTCCTTTTTAAACGTTAGGAGACAATGTTAACATGTAGACAGAATAACTAAGTACATATTAGAAAAATAGAAAAGGTGCTAGTTATATCTAGCTCCACATTGTAGCTTATCGCGTTAAGCTTCATCTGCGGAGAAAACTTGCAATGCAATTTGCACTCTTTGTCGCCTTTATACTCCGTGATGTCGTGCACATGACCTGCCTTCATGCAAGCGGTGACCCTTCTCTAGACCAGACGCATGAAAACGTGTACACCAGCTGGTCAAGCCTTTAAAACCGCAATGCGATATAACCAGCAGCGCCATGGATGCACTTGCGCTGTCAGGACTCACCTTCGCGCCAGGAGCCTCCAGACAACAGTGAGGAACAGCTAGGTCGACAGTTAAAATGTAAAAATGATTATTTTACGTGTCTGCAATCGGGCCTGTCTAATTTGCAGTCCTGAAAGAGAGGATGGTATCGTCTGGTTTGCCTCCGAACAAAAACAAACGCCTAAAAGCACAATATGCCCCACAAAGAACCTGACTCGTTTGATGTTCCGACGGCGCTCCTCAGTGGGAAGACATGAAAGGGAAACGTCATTTTTTCTAGATGACTAAGTGACCACTAAACGTGCCCACGACTGCAAACGACTGCGTGGGAGTCTCCCAGAGGCCTGGCGATGGGCCCCGTTATCTGAACACTTGTTCGACAGTCAAACACTATGTGCATTGTTCAAAAGAATACTGTTGCTGCCGATTCTCTTTGCCTTGGGCGCCAAATGGCAATAACAACAGCGTACAGCTTCGGATGGTTCAAAAAGAAACGCCACCGCTCCTCTATGAATACGGTCCCCAACGTAACAGAACCTTCTTCACATAGTCTGCTTCACATGCCAGTGCTGTCTGCTGCCACTTGGGCGCTGTTTGGCGCTGTGGTGCCTTACGATGGCCGCCTAGTGCCTATACGCTAGGTATGGCCAGATTTTTACCTTTGTCTTACAATTGCCTTGGCATAATGCCAAACTCAAATGGAATGTAGATATAAAAACACAGTAGGACTGACACAGACAATTAAAAATAAGAATAAAGCAGAGAATGTATTTTAGCAGCTGGTTACAAAAGACCTGTTGCACAAAACAGACCGACAAAATCTATAAATGCAAAGGAGGACAGCAAAGGAAGCCTTTGTGCTAACAATCAAATTATGACTAAAAGAACTCCTTCAGTAATTTAGCAGGAAGAACAAAGATACAATATGCCAAGATATCGTCTGTTAGGTAAATGCTTGTTCTATTTCATCTAGCATCGGCACCAGTAGTGCGATAGTTGTTAGGCTCTCATTCGTGTATACGTCAATCCTATTGTACGTAAGTCAAGCTTGCATCCACAATATCTTTCAAATCGCTGATGTGTGAAAGCCGCAAGACGCAAAGCAACCCACTTTGTATTCTTCGGACTTTGTAATAAAGCACCAAGCAAGAGATACTTCAAGTAATGACACTACAGCAGCATCAGAATTTGTGCGAAAGACGCCGCATGCATAGGAGTATGCAGAACAGTACAGTGGTTACGAGCAAGTGTCATGGCACCGACTAACTAAAAAAAAAAGAAAATACCGAGAAAACGAAAGGTCGGATGCGCTCAGACGTTCGCATACTTGTTTTTGTCGAGATGGCACAAGCGCCACTATGTGACTCCGCTTCACCAATAGCGACGCACACACCTCAACACCTGCCCTCGCTGGAGGACTCTGGCGGAAAGATAAAAGAATCTCGCTGTATTCAGGTGGCTTAGTGGCAGCAGTATCAGCTTGAGAAGCGGAGTTCAACTAACGTTTATTGTTTTGCACGGTGGTGTTGCTATAGCAGTGTCTTGTACCTTAAGATTCACGATACATATTAAATGTATTGAAAATACGGATACAGATACTCGTCTTGTGAGACGTATTGCGATACAGATACAAGATACCAAAAGAGTATCTAGGATAGTATCTAAGATACATATATCTTCGATACTGCCCAGCCCTGACTAGAGGTTAGTGCTTAATCAACCATTATGTTCATCTTTCAAGAATGTTATGAGTATTCCTTGCATCACTGGAACCCTAGAAAACGCGTTTTTTTGGTGCTGTATACCCAAAACAATTGCTCCGACGTCAAGTTGACCAAATCAAAGTTACGCAAACTTTCAAATTGGATGCCACATCAGCACCCCTTTCGCATTCCGATAAATTTTGATGCACTTTCAGCTTCCGCAGTGGTGGCCCGTTCCATGACAGTTGCATGATGACAGGCCGCACTCCAAAAGCAGGCTTTTTTCAGCTTCATAAAACCCTCGACACGAGCAGGTATAGAAAAAGGGGTATGTGTGGCACAGTAGCACCGACAGTTAAGGCAGGATTCAGCTCACAGACCAAAAAGTTGTTTTTGGCTTGCCCCGATTTTGGGTTTTGCAGCCGCGGCAGCGAACTTCTTCAACCTAGCAACTATTGCTCATGAGCACCACTCTGTTCCTTGGTGTCGAGACTCTTAAGGCGATGGCAATACGTGAATAATAATTTTTCTACATTAAACACGTGAGAGACAGGCATAACTCTATGTAAGCATTACATGATTTTCAGCTGTATGCATCACTGAACAAATACGATGACTGTAATACCGTATTTACTCGAATCTAACGCGCACCTTTTTTCCGGAAAAACGAGTCCAAAAATCGCATGCGCGTTAGAATCGAGTACCGAAAAAAAAAAAAGAAACTCGGTTATCGTATTGCCATCGACATTTCAAAATGGCCGCCTCCTACGATTTCTGCCATTTTTTCTGTTCGTACGTGTGCTGAGGAGATTGTCATCCCGTTCTGCGTTCGCATCGACGGCATGGAAGTGCCGACTCCAAATACTCGACGAGTGTACCACGATGCCGCATTTAAAAGAATAGTTATTACATGTGCAGAGAGACGGACGGAAATCGGGCCGCATCGCGGTCGTTCGGATATAGTTCGGAGTTCCCGAAACGTGCGTGCGAGACTGGCGCAAACAGAAGCAGAAGATTTTTTACAGCAAAGCTTCACGAAAAGATTTCAGTGGACCAAAGCAGGGCCGGTTTCCCGAAATCGAAGAGCGTTGACAGCGACGAGGACTGATCCATTACGCGACTCGTCTCGCCGCCGTAGCGGTGACAGTTCTAGCGGCAAGGCCCGCTTTTTGACTTTGTGTTTTACTTTTTTGAAACTTTAGTTCTTTAAAACCCAAATACTTGTTCTTCTGAATATGTGAAGTTAGACTCCTATGAACTTTTTTTGTTCTTTTCTGTCACGAAAAATGGGTGCGCGTTACAATCGATGTATTACTTTTTTTTTTGGTCGCGGAAAACGGGTGCGCATTACAATCGAGGGCGCGGTAGAATCGAGTAAATACGGTAACATGTGGAGCATGTGAGTGAAAAAAATTATAAAACCCCTCCCCCAACCCCTTAAGTTAAAACAGCACGTCGTGCGGTGGTGAAGAGAAAGGCAATTTTGTGCACGGTGTGGCTTGAGAGAGCGTGACCCACGGCATGGGTCATGCACAGTATCCCAGGTTCATCAACCGTGGAGCAGAACTCCATGAACATGAATTCTACAATGCCAGACCACATACATGGCTATGGCATCTGCTAACCAACAGAGCCTGCCTACAACACACTCAACTCGGCGACATCAGCTCCTCTGACAGAAACTGTATGCTGTTACATCTGGCGCCGGCCCCGATAGAGAAGCGGTGTCCTCTGATCTTGGGACAATGCACTAAAGGGCTGCTTGCCTGCTGACAGCCATTCAAGCATGTGCATTGCCCTCCCAAGGCGGGGTGTGAGGCACCAAGCGGCCTGATACAGCAAGATGACACCAGACGATTGTAACGATTTCCGGTAACCACAACATCCTTCCAAAGATAACGACGTCAACATTGATGATGACCTGTTCCCGCTAAGCGAGCGGTTCGGTACTTCAGACAGCGGACTTTTGAAGCGCCCAGTTGTCTGCATGTGCTCCCCAATGCCCTACGGTCTTCACCTGTCAAGGAAGGACCCTCCTGGTGCCACAAGTGAAGAGTGGCACAACGAGCGTCCTAATTGGGGGTCAAAATTGTGAAGAGACTTTTCAGAAATGGGCATGGAATCGTAGATCATCGTGTGTTTGCTTTGTTTTTGCGTAAACTTAGATATTCTTGATATAAGGAAACCTGATTGCAGTACAGTATAACCTCATTGCTACGTTCCCGCTGAGTGCGATTTCCCAGCTCCTACACTCGCAATCGCGAAAACTAAAAAAAACATTTGGCTCAAAGCTTGCACTAAGCCGCGCAAAACTTGATACAATGCAAAGCTGATCAATCTCGTGCTTATTGATCAGTCTCGTGCTGTATCTAGGCAGAACTTGGCTGCAGCAAGGTTGAACTTGGCTGAACTTTCTTGCAACGAATTAAAGACCAAAGTTGCTACTGTATGTCGCTCTTATTTACATTAGTAATTGTCATAGTGATCATCGTATTCTTCTTCTAAGTTTTCCCTAATGGTACACTTCGGCAACTCCTCGGGCATGTCATCAACATCAAATACTGCAACCAATTCCTCTTGTTGTTGCTGTTGTTTCTGGGACTTAGGCTGGATTTTGCCGCAGGGAACAAACACACATGATGAGCAGTATTTGCTGCACGTTCGTGCTCCCTGTATTCGGGATCTTATTACCACCACAGTCTCTTCTTTTCCGATTCCTTGGCCTTATACTCCGGATCTTCTCGGCGCTGCCATTGAGGTTCGCGCATAGTGGCAAGCCTCGCTTCTTGGATCTAGGCTTCTTCCTTGAAAGTACAATTTCTCTTCGGGCTACCCATGACTGTGTATGTTTTAGGCACGAGTTGCTTCACAGCCATTTGTTGGGCTAACTGTTGCCTTCTTCATTTTAGTGGACCAGTGGTGAGTTGTGGGATTTACCCAATTTCTGGCACATCCCCATTTATGATGATGATAGTTTCATGATACAAGACACACGGAACGATTTGCTTGACAGCTTCACTTAAAATAACCAATACAGCTATGTTTAATACGTTCCGGCTAATACGTTCCAGGCAAATACAATTATTCGGCATCAACGTTCAGCACCGCGGGAAACTGCAAACGTAGATACGTTCTGCAGCCTCAAACTTTCATTCAGGTGTATAAAAAGGGCCCTCTTGTGTACTTGTGAAGCACTAAGTAGCAGACTGCTGCCGCGCAGGAACGGTGGCTTCCCCACAGTGCCTAATTCCCCCCTCCGCACCTTTGCTTATTTGTCCCCTCCGCGTATTCCCTGAATTACTCGTTCGTCCCCTCCATGTCTTCTCCGAATTGCTCGACTTCCTCAGCCATTGCCTTTACTCTCTGTCAACCACACACCAACCTGAAGGCAGGCGGCCACGCTGGCCGTCAAAAAATCTTTGAACGGCTAACGAAAATGAAAAAATGGCGACGCTTGCACTACGCTGCGCAAAGCTTCAAACAGCAAAACTGCGATGTTTCTGAAGACTAATCTGGTTGCTGCTAGGTTGTTTCTAGGCCTTAGCTAGGTGATGCAGATTATTTCTAGGTTGCCTCTAGGTCGTTGCTAGGCTTTAGCTAGGTGACGCCACATTGTTTATACGCGACTCAGCGCAGAGAGGTTCAAGTTAAACCATAGACAGTCACAGACACGACACGGATGCCCAAACAACAGAGACGATCCTCGCGCTCAAACCAAGCGTTCACACCTCTCATAGATCCACAGGCATGTCATCATTGGCGTAGGCCTTCCATTATTTCGGGGCCACCGTCACTTCACAGCTATTTGTTGGGCTAACTGTTGCCAGCTTCATTTTTAGAGGACTAGTGGTGAGTAGTGAGAGTTACCCAATTTCTATGGCACAACCGTTTATGATGATGATAGTTTTTTGGTTCGCCAGACAAGGAACAATTTGATACACAGCTTCGCTGTTAAAATGGGCCTTTTCTGCAGCACTTAGCACAATTTCACTGAGCACTGCAAGTCCTTCATCCATAGCACGATACGTAGATACGCACTCATTCCACACACTTTTATTCAGACTCCACGTCTACAACAACAGCCATGAGAACAGTGTGGAGCTAACAATGCGTTATAAAGAAAGGATGCTGTTGTCCTCCAGTCCGCCACGGTTAGGTACGAGACTACGGAAACGCACATGCCGCCGCTGCTACACAACACGCTGTGCCACGTAACCATAGCAATGCCACCATTGTGACGACCCCATTTCCTCCACACTTTTCTCCCAGAGAACGTCATTTTCGGGTTGCACCACCCATCGCTCAGTGCACTTCCAGTGGCCATTCGTTTTGCTCAGGCTAGGCAGTTCTGCCTACCCGCAGGTCGCCAAGATCTGCCAGGACAAATCTGGAAGAAATCTGGAAGGTTTCCGGCTATCAGTCGCCAAAAATGACGCGCGCTCACCGCCATCTCTGTGAGGACTCAACGGATCACAATGTGGGCGCTTGGGGACTTCTCCTTTGGTTGCCATTTACGCTGGCTTATCTTCTAAAGCTTTCCGACGTGCGAGATGGCGCGATACAAGTGGCCGTGAATGTACCGCCACATGTCTCGAGTTAAGACAGAACGCCAACTGATCAGTGTTGTGTGCGATGCGACAGCCGCGAGCAGCTGTCACTTTCGAGGACGCGATCATGTCTGTGAGATTTCGCATCATCCTGTACACGATTGTTACATGCACTGCGAAGAGTTGAGCTTGTTAAGCCGTTTAGCGGCAGGCAGTTTGTTCACAGACGGGGCGAGTGGCGCGTGGTCTTACAAACATACGCGATCGTTAGCTTAATGCGTATGCACGAGAATATACCATCTCGCTCTTCGGCAAACCCAGCCCCACATTTTCAGTGGCAATGCGAAAGACCCGACGTTCACACAGCGCAAACTTTCGTTTGCTGCCACGGCGGCAAGGTTTCTTATGTTTCGCTGGTTGTCCCAGCGCTAGATTTAGCAATCTTCATGAGTGTCTCGGGATTTCAACACAAATGACCATGAGTTGTTTCCTGTCAGAACCAGAACTAGCTGGCTAACCTCTGGCTGCCAGCGAGCTGATAGATTTCGAAAATCGATGAGTTCCCCTATGCTTTTTTGAGAAATAAACGTTTTTTGTCAATGTACCTCCACATGAACTTGTCAGCCTCAATTTTTACTGGATTCAGATGATACGTTTTCCTGGATGGAACATTTATTGTTCGTGTTCTTTCGGAAACATATCAACGATGTTCTACTGTAGATACAATATAGACCCCTTTTAACGTAATCTCTAGGGGTGTACGAATATTCAAAATTTCGAATATTTTTCTAATAGTGTTTGCTATTCGATTCGATTCTCACTGGAATTTTACTATTCGAACTATTCGAACTTCCCAAAAAAAGTACAGTCACCGTTTGATTAAAAGTGACCCCTTCAGATTTTTAATATGCTTCACCTCATTACACTTTCGTACTGCGGCAAAGCTGCCTTTCAAGCTGCGTTACGGTCGAACTTTGTCAAGACACGGTCAACGTCTGATTGGAAGTGGTCCCTAGATTTTTAATATGCTTCACTCATTACACTCCAGTATTGCGGCAAAGCTGCCTTTCAAACTCTGCTTCGGTCGAATTTTGCCAAGACAGTCAACGTCCAATTATGAGTGGTCTCTAGATTTTCAATAGCTTCACCTCATCACACCCCGGTATTGCGGCAAAGCTGCCTTTCAAGCTCCGTTACGGTCGAACTTTGCCCAAGACACAGTCAACGTCTGATTGGAAGTGGTCCCTAGATTTTTAATATGCTTCGCATCATCACACCCCGGTTTTACAGCAAAGCTGCCTTTCAAGCTCTGCTATGGTCGCAAATGTATTAACTTGGGGGCTCATTAATGCTGTTTTGGACCTGAAATTTGGGCAGGAAGTCCGAAAAATCAGAAGCCAAAGCTTTTTAGCATCCAAAATTTCAGATGTTCTTATATATCGATGTCTATGAGGCAGATTTGAAACTTCGGACTTGAAGGGAGCCCACCCTTGTCTGCCACATCAGTTGGGCTTCCACAGAAGTTGAAAGAGGAGGAGTGGCTGAGGAAATGGCATCTTTGCCTATCATGTGTAAAGTGTTGGCGGCAACACTTTGGTTGCGCCAAATCATGTACATAAATAGAATTCGGCCTCTACATTGCCTCATTCTTGATAAGACAACTATGAAACACCACCCCGCCAGTGCTTCATCAACCTAGTGAAAAGAAACACTTTCATGTTGCTATCTAATAACAATATGCTTAGGAATCCTCTGTAACTTTCTTTTCTACAATTTCGCTTTGAAGTATTCGAAAAATATTCTAGAAATATTCAAGAAATATACGAAAAATATTCGATTCGATTCGATTCGCACTCACACTTCAATATTCGAATTTGCTTCGCACCCAAAATTTTGCTATTCGCACAGCTCTAGTAATCTCTTACAGTGTGAGACCGGACCTTTTCAAACTTCCATTAATTCTCCCACAGAACCCTACGCATACACATACTGCTTATAGTACAGTCGCGAGAGGCGATATACCGGTTACAGTGCGGGTGCCATGAAGTCTGGCAGACAACCATCACAGCAAACGCCCTCCTCAATGGGGGCGGCTGGTGCCCCAAGGAGCACTGGTGAAAGAAAGAGAGACGAGGTCATTGTGTGGAGGAGAAGGGCACACAGAGCGAATGAGCAAAAGGCAGGAGCAACAAAGACACGGGCATGTTTGCACGAAGCATTTGTATTGACTGATATTTGAAACAGTGTGGAGTATTCTCCGCGAATCGGTGTCTCGTCTTCAAGTTGTCGTGCTTCAGTGGGATGGAAGCACTGCCGCTACGCCATGCGTGGTCGGACGGTCGGCGGTAAGCCTCGCTCCTTTGTGTCACGTTTGTTGCTCAGCTGGGCCTACTTTTCATCACGACCACATGCTTCTCACGTCTTCGCTCAACCCCCAGGCACCAGGAAAGGGCAAACCGTTTCGCTGGAAACGAAGGTCGCCAGAGCGAACAAAAGTTGAAAAAGGCATGAAGAAAATTGCTGTAGCTGCCAAATATAGCATCGCGGATACCACTGTCTCGGTGATTTAGAAAAATTGTGACAGGGTGCGACAGCAGCTGGACATGAATGCTGCTTCATCGACCAGGAGTGCACTTCCAAATATGCGGACGCTGACGCTGCCTTGTCCCAGTAGTTTAAGGAAGTGCAGACACAAAACGTGCCGATTAGCGGGCCTATTCTGCAAGTGAAGGCTAAGTTCTTCACAAATCTCTTGGGGTACAATGAATTTAATCCCCTTAATGGCTGGATTCAGTGATTTAAGGATAGTCATGCAATCACATGCAAAGCTATTCTTGGCAAAAGTGAAGTTGACGACTCCATGGTGCAAATGTGGCTGAACATCAATGTCGAGACAACGTTTCTGCCACATGTGGACTGCGATATTTACAACGCTGATGAAGCCGGGCTATTTTATAACTTGCTCCCGGATTGGACTCTCTCAGTGAACGGGACACTAGTCGTAAGGCTTCAAGAGAGCGTGTGACTGTTTTGTTCTGTGCTAACTTGGATGGGTCGGACAAGCATCGCTTGCCTGTCATTGAGGCGTGGCCGTGTTGCTTGCAGAAGATGGAGCATCTTCCTGTGACGTATAAGGCCAACGTGCTGGGCAGTATCGAAGATACATGTATCTTAGATACTATCTTAGATACTGTTTGGGTATCTTGTATCTGTATCTCGATATGTCTCGCAATACGAGTATCTGTATCTGTATTTGCGATACATTCAATAATGTATCGTGTATCTTAAGATACAAGACACTCCTGTAGGAACACCACCGTACGAAAGAATAATCGCTGGCTCAACTCCGCTTCTCAAGCTGGTACTGGTGCTACTAAACCGCCTGAATAAAACTAAGCAGAGTGACACAGAGTTATTTTTCCGCCAGAGACCACCAGTGAGGGCAGGCGATGAGGTGTGCGCGTCCGTTTTGGTGGGGCAGAGCAACATTACAGCGCTCGCGTAGTCTCGACAGAACAAGCGCGCGAATGTCTATGCTTAGCTCACGTGCCGTTCGTTTTCTCGATTTTTTTTTCTTTTTGCTTGTGCCAGTGCCATGACACTCTTATCCACTGTCCAGCGCCGCGTACCACAATGCGTGCGGCGAGTATCGCGCAAATTCTGATGCCGCTCTGTGCGTAGTGCTGCGTTACGAAATCTGAGGCACAGAGTTGCTTTGCGTCTCGTGGCTTTCACACATAAATGATTTGAAGGATCTTGTGGATGTAAGTTCGACTTGCATGCGATTGACTTATGTGCAAATAAGGCCATAACTAAAGCACCACTAGTACCGATGCTAGATCTAATAGATGAAGCGTTTATCTAACAGAAGACATGTTCGTGTACCGTATTTTTTTCTTCCTGCTGTCGACCGAGTCCCGGCTGCGGCGGTCGCACTTTCGATTGAGGCGAAAACTTGAGGCCCGTGTACTTCGATTTAGTGCACGTTAAAGAACTCCAGGTGGCTGAAATTTCCGGAGCCCTCCACTACGGGTCTCTCATAATCGTATCGTGGTTTTGGAACGTTAAACCCTAACAATATTATTATTATCTTCCTGCTATCTTTATTCGAAGAGTTTTTGAACTCATAATTTGATTGTTAGCACAAGTGCTTTCCTAGTTGTCCTTCTCTTGCATCCCGTACAGTACATATAGGGCTCTGAAATGTTGTTTTTTTTCGGTCTGGTCACAGCAGTATGTCTCTTGTAACGTGTTGCCAAAATAAGCTCTCTGCTTTATTCTTACTTTGAACTGTCTGCTTTATGTCTGCTACTGTTTACACATTTATATATCACTTGAGTTTACTCTTCTGCCAAGGCAATCTTGAAAGGAAATATGTAATTATGTGGGCGCGCACTGAATATACAGTAGCAAACATCCTGCTTGCTGCTTAGTAAAACAGCGAAATCGAGTTTGAGCTATAATAATCGAAATAATTAGGAGCCATCTTAAAATTGTTAGGAAGGAGATTCGAGAAACATTGCTATACTAAATTACCCGTTTTCTCATGAGCGTCCCAACGAGCCGTTTCAGTCAATTTTTCATAGACGCTAAATATTTTTATTAACTTACATTAACAGGTAAGTTAACGATAATTCATGCTTAATTGTCATAGCTATTAAGGGTGCCGCCTGTGTCGTGTTTCAATACTTATCCACGATTAATGTTTGATACAGAACGGCTTTTCTATTTTATTTACATATATTGTTTTCCTTTTTTAGGCCTCCCTAATTTTTTTACTACAGTCGAACCCACTTATAACGATCTATCGGTTATAACGACCATATATGGGTGCACTTACGATTTTCCTATGCTAACCATTGAAGCTGCGTCCAGATATAGCGAACATTTTTCAAAGCCTCCTACTTTTACAACGAACACTTCAGACACGGTCGCGGTAAAAATATGGCGCATACGAAGCGAAAAAAAGTTAAAACATGCCTTCTAAAGCTTGACAGGGGCGCGCTCGCGCGTGCCCGCTCCAGTTTACTCGCGACTATTAGATACCCAGATCGGCGAGCACCGCACGCAGATTTCGGACGCTGCGAGCGACGTCGCACAGTTTCCAGGCGTTTCTTCAGTGGTAGAATGGCAGTGAGGGGAAAAAAATAGTAGGCAGCATGAAGCCTTGCGGTCAGCTTTCGCACAGTAACTTTCCTGACGCCGTTCTCTGCAGCTACGACCGCCTGCGATGAACCAAACAATGCCTTGGAACGCAAGAAGGCATAAATGCAAGAAGTGATAACCGCGATAACTTTCCATCGCAAAAAGGTTCACTGCGTCCCTAAACTCGTCGAATGTGCCGCGAAAAGTCGTCCGTCTTTTCGGTAACGGCAGAGACCGGGCGATCGGTGATTACGACTTCCGCGCGAGTGCGCCCTAGCAAAAATTCTAATAGAAAAACTAATAGCCTACTAGGTTATGGGCACTAATACATGTATTAGACTAATACAGTATATAAGACTAATAGCCTGTACAAGTCTTATTGGACAACACTAATAGGACAAGACCAATAGCCTGTATTAGGCTCATAGGCATGAACTAATAGCCTGTATTAGGCTCATAGGCATAAACTAATAGCCTGTATTAGGCTCATAGGCATGAACTAATAGCCAGTATTAGGCTCATAGGCATAAACTAATAGCCTGTATTAGGCTCATAGGCATAAACTAATAGCCGTATTAGGCTATAGGC
This sequence comes from Rhipicephalus sanguineus, assembly GCF_013339695.2. Taxonomy (NCBI): domain Eukaryota; kingdom Metazoa; phylum Arthropoda; class Arachnida; order Ixodida; family Ixodidae; genus Rhipicephalus; species Rhipicephalus sanguineus. The sequence goes on from NW_023615305.1 coordinate 113,626, forward strand.
ATAACTAATAGCCGTATTAGGCTTATAGGCATAAGCTAATAGCCTGTATTAGGCTATACGCATAAACTAATAGCCTCTATTAGATCAATAGGTGCCTGCACAGGCAGCGAGCAGGCTTTGCTCGTAGCATGCGGCAGCGGCATGCATGTCACTGCATATGACACAAAGGCAGTTGTCAAACACAAACACACTTTATTTAAATCGTCAAGTGAGGTGAGCCCTCTACAGTTAACCTTCCTCATTTGGCTGCTGAGGTGGTGGTGTTAGCTGCTGAGTTGGTGGCGTCGGTACCTTCATGATGTCCGCAATTTTTACCGCGAGGTCAACCTCCTTAAATGGATACTTCTGGACGAGGAGTGGCTGAAGAAATCTAGAACCAAACACATAAGTAAATCACTTTTTTAAGCTCACAAACACAGAACACAGGCACTGTGTTCCTTCTGTCCGTCCACGTCAAGTGCGCGCGTTTTTGCCTTGTTATGTTCAACGAACTAGCTCGAGATGCGTTATTCCAGAAAACATGAAACAAATACGACACTAAATCGGAAACTAATATTCAAATAGCTGCAGTAACAGGCAACCATCTGTCGCAATAAAAACTACAGAGGCAGAGCTTCATCCATTAACAACATGGCTGACACATGCTACAATTTCTCATTTGCTGACATCAGATCAGACAACAGCAAAAAATTTAACACCAGTGGAATTTTATTCTGCTTCTTTCCCCCAGCTTAAATTAAAGAAGATGAGACTGCGCAGCTGTCAATGTTTAATTTTAGCAGCAGCAACAGTGCCCTATAAAGGGCACTGTTGCTGCTCAGCTTCAGGTTTCAGAGGGCGTGCTATGTCAGCTTTCAGGTTTGGGAACTTGACATATAATTGAGGATGCCGAGGATCATGCATAGTAAAATATGGAGAAAAAAAATTAGATTAAACGTAAACGAAATAAAGCAGCAGATATTTGAAAATGCACTAACAAATAACTATGAGTGTTTTCATCATTTCTAACAAAATGTGACATGCTACTGCATGCTGTGCAGGTCACATAATAGAAGAACAGATAAACAACTTGCATTACTGGGCACGGTAAAAGGCAACAGAGTAATTATCAAAAGAGAAATCGAAATTGCATGCAAAGTGGATGATCTCAATGAAGTGCCCAACATGATAATTGTATCACAAACCTGCTTTGAAGATCTTGCGCAGCCTCACAACTTCTTGCCGAAGACAATCTCCTCCCTTTCATGCTTCAGGAGGAAACAAAAGGTCCAGCTTTTTTTCCTAAACTGTGCCTCGGTATCCTTCACACGAGATTTTGGCACTTGTTCTCTTTTGTGCTGGTACAGGCAGAAGCAAAAAAATAATAATTTGGTGAAAACTAGAAACCACAGAAATGTATGTATGCATGCACAGATATGGTACGTTGCACTTGTCTACTGGTTGAACAGCTGACAGCAACTCAAGCTGGCCTCGGCTACAGCCTTAAAGTTTGCAAGAACTACGGTGCCAACTCAGTGCAATTCTTCTGTTGGCTATGTATGCCAGCGCCAACAAATTTGGCCGCATATAGAGATGTTGCATGTGTAGTTATTGATTATCTGAAATGCAGTAGATACCTTCGGTCTGGCTGGCTACTTGTCTCTACACTGACTGTACCTGCATGCAAACTGGTGCATGTGCGTCAGTAAACAGACTCACTTGCAGATGGTCATGAAATAGCTAAAGTAGGGAAACCATTCATGCTTTCAAGTAGGCAAAAAACAAACAAAGGAATGACAAAAACAGGATTTAATTTTTGATGATCCTGTAATGATATGCGAGCTCCTCCCGATTTTCTACTCAGCGGACTTAGGACTACACAGTACAGTTGCTTGGGGCTATGCAGCAGCTTTGCTGTAAGCCTTCTCATTTCACGGGAACGAGGACACTGAGAACACTGTTAAAGAATGTTCGGCGGCCCATAGATCGGTACACGTGAGGCACAAGTCATCCGACCATGCAGGCCATCAGCAAATCGGCGTCGCCAAAAAGCGCTGTCCAGCCTTAAGTAATTGAGTAGTGCTAAACAAACATTTGCAAGATTCACCTTTCTGTAGGATTCCCCACTCGCTTCGGTGTCGCCTTCTAAACTGCTGTCCATAGGCATTTGGGAGCAGGAAAATCTCTTGCTCGAGCTTTCCGCGGAAGCATCAGCCTCCTCTTTGGTTACTGAAAACAGGTACACGCGATGTGCATATATCGATTGTCCCTGAAATTGCACCATCAAACAATGAACAACAAAAGCATACTCACCAAACAACTTCATAATCTGGGCTCTGAAATATCCGCTGTTTTCGTCATCCCAGCGTACACTGTACCATTGTTTGTTGTCGAAGTCTTTGATGCAGACAACCTTCACGCCGTCGTCCTTGAAGCGCACATAAGCGTACATTGTGCAGGTTTTACACGTGGTGATATAACTGCGCTGTCAAACTTCGCTTGCCGTAGACCGCAGAGAAAGAAACGTTGGGCCCAGCGGCGGAAGGCCCAGCGGCGAAACACACGTGTTAAAGCTGATGGCGGTGACGATGCTGATGGGGTGGGAAGTGAGTTTGCGCCTAGAAATCCTAATTTAGTTTGCACCATTTGGACATTTCTAAAATCCTCACAAATCCCATTACGGAGGAAAAATTCACTGAATCTGCGCGGGAATAAAAGTAATCACAAAAGTATGAGCTCTTTGCGCAAGTTTATGCTTTTGGCATGACACCAGCGGTACGTTTCATTCACACTCCAAACCAAATACGCGTTTGCGTGCCTGTGTAATTTGTTGTTCAATTTTTCCGATGTTAAAATTTTTTTCTCGCTTTTTTTTTGCTTTCTTATACTGTATGAGTAGTTAATAAAATACACCGTCTATATGGGACAGTAGGATCGCCATCGCCATAGAGGGAAAAAGCAAGAAAACAAACAAGCAAACATGTTGTTCTTTTAGTCGCGGTCTCAGTCAAATTGAATCAGTCGAGTCCTGACTTGGTTTTTCATTTTTCGGATATGGTGCAGTGATAAAAGGCACTTAGGCGCTATCCGTCATGATGGCGGCACGTCTGAAACTGCAGAGCGGAGGAAACGTTATTTGGAGCCGGAGGCGGCTTATTTATTATCACGTACTACATCTTCGAGGTACCAGGATAACCGCCAGTGCACCAAGCCACCTTCGCACAGGTAGTCGCCTCTTGTCAACTGTGCTGCCGCAAGTGCAAATACCGGCGTGAGTGACTCGCCCCGTGAAGCTTCTGACAACGATGCAAGCGACCAAAGTGGAAGTGCAAGTGATCGTGCAGAAAGCTGCGGCGTCGCTAGCAATCTGTCTGACAGTGAATCTAGTGGTTCCGCTGAAGATTGCAGCGATACATATAGGTGCGAAGGTGATGCTGGTGAATTTTGTCTCATCTTCTCTGGCGAACGCCTTCCCAACTCGGACATGACTGTTAGAGATGCCATGCTTACGCTGATGGCGTACACTGTGTCAGTAGCACTGAACTGGACAGGAATGGAGAAGCTTGTGGGAATAATTAACCTTTTCCTGGGCAAGCCCGTCCTTCCTACTTCGAGTTGGATGCTAAGGAAAGCGTGCAGGCAGTGGATGGATGACCTTGTCAAGCGTCACTATTTTTGTCAAGCATGCGAAGCTGTGATATCGAATCCTCGTCAGAAGGTTTTTTCATGCCCACATTGTACCACCGAAATCTCTGGTCAAAATTTGTTGTTACATTGGACCTCAAGAAACAAATTGAAGTCATGCTTTTTGACAAAGCAGTGTCATAGGGCTTAATGGACACGTTGAAGAGAAGGCAACCTGAAACTCATGATGGCATTGTGAAAGGAATCAGTGATGGTCGCATTTACAAGGAACAAGGATCAAAACCTTAAGTCTGGCCAATATGGGCAACAAGGCTATTATGAAAATTGTGCAGATCACAATAGCTCTGTGATGTTAATTCCAAAATGTGAGGCACATATTAATAGATGCCGTACTCTTTTCTTTCGTGAAACATATACTTTATGCACAGCGCGAGAAAATCTTCAGAATCAGAATGATGCATGCCTGACATGCGCCACCATAAACATGTTAGTAACCCAGAGGTCATCCTTATGTCACAAATTTTGTGGTTTAACATTTACTTGATGCCCTAGCTTGTTTAAGAGAATAACCATATTTCTATTAGCCTAATATAGGTGCAGGACAAAAGCCCGTACGATCTACCTATTAGGCTAATATCAATTTCAACAAGTCATATATAACATACCAATACAAACTAATAAGGCTAATAGATGAACCAATTGAGTCATCAATTTTGCAGTTGAACACTTACATACAAATATCCAGCTTGTTAAACCAAATACCCATATTTCTATTAGCCGAATAGGTGCCAGACCAAAACTTATACGAGACCTATTAGACTAATACAATTCTTATACAGCTCACTAATACAAACTAATAGGGCTAATAGGAAATGTATTAGACTAATACATCCATCTATTAGGCTAATAAAAATTTTTATAAGACCAATACATCTAATAGAAAAACTTATTAGACTAATACAAGCTTCTATTAGAATTTTTGCTAGGGCGGCGATGCCTTCGCAGATAAGCATCAGAAAAGAGCGAAGGCGAGGTGGCGGCCGTCGATGAACGTGCCATTATGCCTTATAGCCGACAACCTTATCACAGTCATCTGTAGATATCTGCTCGGCTGCGCGTGTGAGTACGCTGTACACTGCAGATTGACGGCGGTACGGGCGCGCATGAGCCATGCTGCCGTTCACAAGTTCGCCGCCGCCGCGTCGTGTGAGACCGCTTTAAACTGCGCGTCGCTTTGTAGAAACGAAAGTAGCTCGCTGTTATTGAGCCGCGCGGGCACCGAGAAACATCGATGCACTGACAGCGAGCGTATACTGCGTGTTTGACTAGGTGACAACTGAAGTGCGCCGCGCATCGTCGTGCAGGGCCGCGAGAGCATCGCGGAGACGTAAAGTGCTCATTGCTTGGAAAATGCTTGTTTTCGCCGCGTTGAACGAAGAGGCCAGTCGCCGCACCGTGCACGGTCCGGAGTGAAGCAGGCACGAAGAACGTACAAACGCGCGCATACGGCATAAAGCAAGCGGCCCGGCAGTGACTGCGCGACCCGAGTAGGCGACGCGCTGCACGCAACTAGCCAGGGATGATCGGCTCCACGTCGCGGTACCGTGCTTCGGTGAAACGGTGTCAGCTCATTGCAACGGCGGTTAATTCACTCGTCAGCACGCAGCGAGCGTCGCTTCACGACGCGAAAAGGCTTAGCTTGTCACCGAAAGGGTTGTTAGCACTTTAATAAAAGTGCACAAAGAAAAAAAATACGGCTTGGCCACTAAGCGCACGAGTCCATATACAACGAACTATGATATAACGACCACTTTTCGCGACACTTTCGAGTTCGTTATAAACGGGTTCGACTGTATTACTAATCGCCAGGTAATCGGAACTGCAGGTGGCAATAGCGTGAATAGCAGCGGTGTGCTGCGAACATTTGTGCGACTGTACTGCCATGCACTTATATCTTTATTTTGGTGTGATCTGGTTTAAACCGCAAAAAAAATTAGTAGCAGGGTGATTCCACGTAAGATCGAACAATCGATGGCTGGTCGACCTGTCAAATTTATTTCAAAATTTTATATATTATTGCCTGATGAGTGGAAAGAAGAGATCCGCAATTGTTTTGCCGCCAAAAATTTTTCGAAACACAGGAAATCAATAATGACGAAGAGGTGGAGTGGAGCGCTCATCCGCTCTGCTGTTCTAGCCAACTTTCGTTATGAATTTCACAAAATATATTAAAGTTAGGTAGCTGAAATTTCTTTAACTAAATATATGCATGTTTTTGCTTCCGCTCAGGTATTTTAGTTTTGATGTGTAGTGTAGACGTTTTGATAAAAAACCTCAAAATTGGCCCAGGAAACGTTAATTTTCTTTACTTTGAAGGTCTTTATCTCGAAAAATCGTTGTAGCAGAGCAACAAAAATTGCGCATTACGTTCTTCGCATGCTTATCTACCACACTGCCGAATCTTATATTTATATAAATTTTCAGTAAAGAGATATGATCGGGCTAAGATAAAGAAAACACCGGACAATGGAAACTTCTGACGACAAATTAAAAAAAAAAAACCATTTTTATATTTCTTAAACTTTGTCCACTTATTCTCCTCCACATCAGCTTTCATAACCATTGAAAACATGTTACATAATGTCGTTGCACTATAGTTACGACCCCCCCATGAGACCCTTAGGCAAGGATTGGCAATTCGACTCTTGCCCAGCAAGTGTATAAAATGCAGGCAGGATTGAATTTCTTTTTA
>NW_023615306.1:0-22656 GCF_013339695.2 Rhipicephalus sanguineus
CAAGCGTCGTAAAAACGTCGGGCTCGCTCATAGCATCTCGCTAATCAAACCAAAAATAGCTCTGCGACGCGCGCCTGCTTCACCTGGCTGTAACCGCGTTCCTCCGCCAACGCGCTCGCCCCGAGAGAAATTGCGGCCGGGCTACCGGGGCGGCACGACGCGCTTTGCGTTTCCCTCTAGTGGGCCGCGGTGTTCAATCACATTTTAACATGCCGCAGGATGGCGACCAAGTTCTGCGTCCAATATGCGACGCTCTTCTGGCTATCAAAACTCGTTCTCTGATTACGATTTCACCGTTAACTACTACAGCTACCACAAGTGTTTGTTTAATGGTTGAACATGGAGGTTAGTCGACGGCATGGAGATGTACCACCAAGCATCAAAGCGGGTGCATCCACGTTAAACGGTGCTATAGCAGCCAGACATCAATATACATTGTGCAAACTCTCTTATATGAATGTACAGTAAACATTCAGATACTTCTATAGGCCACGTTTTACTTTCGTGTTACTCCGATTCCTATGACGGAGGGATCTACCATGTTTTTTTTCTCTCTTCCTCGGATTTCTTGAACGCTCTTGTATTGTCACTATAAATTCCAATTTAGTGCCACTGGGAGATTTCTATCGTGCGTAGTTGAACGATAAAGATTCGCAGCATGCACGTTAACTAAAAGCGGACTGCGGGTCTCTGTGTCTGATCTTTCTTTTGTCTCTCATTGTCCATTAGCAGTGATTTTGCTGTGGGAAACGCTGGCACACACTGCATGCTTCGCCCCTCCATAGGTTTCACGTTAGTGGAGCTGAAACACCCTTCCCTACATGCTTCGGCCCTCCCCAAATTTTTTTTATTGGAGCGAATCTGAGTAAAGTGCCTTCATTTCTTTCACCTGAGTATTATGTACAAGGTATGCTGTTGGTCCGTACGCCATTGAACTTGCGTCTAAGAAAAAGTGTGCAGTTGGTGCTTTCACCTCATCTTGCCTGTTGTAGTCATAGTATCTGTTAATTGTGAAGTTATCCACGTCCTGAAGCTCCTCTGCCGAATATTTCAGCGCTGATCAAGTCTGGCTCGGTAAGGCGTCATGCAAGTTTAGTTTTGGATGCGAAGCATCTTATGGCGGGCTCAAACGGTGTGCGGCGTGACCACCCTTACTGCACATGCGCAAACCCTCTCCACACCTACTCTACACACCACCTCTCTCCCTCTCCCATTTCCCCCTTTTCCACTCTCGCTCTCCCCTTTCCTCTCCCCTGTGCCCCTCTCTCCTTTCCCCCTCTCCACTCCCTCTCCTCATTTAGATAAAAGGCTCGCGTTAGGCCGTACACACGCTCAGTCACTGCGCCGGTGTCATGAGTTCCAGCGTCGACGTCGGCGCCAGTTGCAGTAATAACGCCTGCCGAGATCGCGGAGCAGCGGAAGGCTCGACGCGCCGTAGCGCAACGGAAACGTCGGCAAGCGGACCCCGAGCTCCGGGCTAGGGAAGCCAAGCGCAAACGACAACGTAGGCGGGAAACTGCTACGAATGAAACGCGAGCTCGACAGGCCGAAACGCAAATGGCAGCGTCGGCAAGCAAACCCCGCCATACGCAACGCCGACGTCCAAGCCAAGCATAAAGGCTCTGATACACCCCGGCGTAACGTCGACGCGCGCGTCCACTCGTCACGGCGACGTTACGTCAGCAGAAAACAGCCCTCTATAGTCCGGCGTCGGCTGACCGCCGACGCAGCCGACGGCTGCTGGCGCGCTCGGGCGTCGCTCGGCTCCGAATAGAGCCTGCTGCATTTCGCGCCAGACGCGCCGAACTCGCATGTACAGGAACCCGCTTCGCGGGCTGTTTCGTCGGTTCCCGACAGGTGGCGCGGCGTGTTCTTCGCTTTACTGCGCATGCGCTCCTCTAGATGCCATCGCACCGGCGCGTTGGAGCCGGCTCGACAGTAGCGGACACCGATTTGCGCCTGGCGTAGCTTCGCCGGCTCGGCGTGACGAAACGCAACGTCCTCGCGCGCGCTCGCGTCGGAAGTCGGAGTATAACAGAGCCTTTTAAGCGTCGAGCCAACGCGTCGGCTGCGGACAGACGATGCGAGTCCAACGCCCGTGCAGAACGCCTCACTAGACAACTTCAACGCCCGGGCTTTGACGGTGCCAACACATGGTTCCAGCGCGAATTCCTTGACCGGAGCTTCGGGCACAGTTGCAACATGCGCGACCGACTTTGGTTCGCTAACAGTCTGACCGAGGTCGGTAGCATGCGCAACGAACGCCAACGGAACGCGATCGTGCAAGTGCTCCAGCTTCGCATCGCCTCATGGTCCCCTTTAGCGGGAGATGGTGTAATTTCTATTTCTATCCAAATCTTCTGCAGCAACATCTTTGCTCTAACAAAATATGGTGTCAAAATACCTGAGGGGTCGTATAGCCTTGCCGCAGCTCACAAAACGTGACGTTTTGAAAGTACTCTCGTATCTACGTCATTTTGCCACGTATTGTCTGGAAACCTCAGCAGGTCGTCGAAGAAATTCCGTTTCAATACCAAAACCTTGGTTTGTTTCTCTTTTCTAACTCTTCGGTCCAAATCTTCTCGTTCTTCGTCAAACAGATTTCATAGTTTGGCGTCATGAAGTTCGATTTCCTTAAACTGATTCCTCCATTACGAAAAATGTCTCTTGCTTCTTTTTACAGTTTAGAATTTGTCGAGTATTGGTCCGCTTCTAGTAAGACGTTATTGACGTTAATTCCTTTCCGGAGCTGCGCCACAACTGTTCGATACTAAAGACGATAGTCTTTCTTCGGGAACATTAACGCATAAATTTTGGTCTGTCTGTCTGTCACCCGATTCAGCCACCCGGCCAAAGTTGAACCACTTGCTTAGCGCCCACCCAGCTTGAACTGGTACAGCTGTTCATACTTCTGAACGCTGTCTATCAAAAAGTAAATATTACGCATATCTGAGGCGTGTTCCTTTATTAGAAAATACATAGATACGTAATTCTAAAGACCCTAGTTTCTTAAGCTGCGCTGAGAATGCGGCTGCGCTGAAAATGCGAAGCGCCGACGAAAGCCCTCTACCGCGGAGGAAGGATAAAACTTTCTTCCTCCGTACCCTCTGCACAAGCTCGTTTCCCGACGTATTGCCAGATAGCGCCCATATCTCAAGCAGCGTAGTTACTGCATATGCTACCTTTAGGTAGCAGAGTTGCGCATCTGTCTTCCAAACGCCGCTAGCAACCATGCGTTGCGGAGAGGCTGACGCTGGGGCCAAGTTTTGTATTTCTCGATGGCGCCGCTGCAGCGAACTGGATTGACATTAGTCACTCACATTAAAGTAAATCACCGGTATTCGACACGCCAAACATGCCAACCGCTGGCCCGGCAGGCATGTCGCCTGCAAAAACGGAGTGAGTCTTCGCGGCATAGCCATGGTTGCTAGCCAGACCTATGCGCAACTCTGCTACCCATAGGTAGCATATACAGTAACTCTAACGCAGCGCTCCTCTATCGTCTTTCGACGACATTTGCAGCGAAGCACGCAGATACGCGGCCAATTTTTTTTTCTTCAAAGTCATCGAAATGTCGATGAATTGTGGCCGCTAGAAGAAACTTACTTGGTGCAGTGCCCAAGGTTACACTCGTCATCCTCGATGTTTTTATCTCCATGTTACTTCCTCTTCGCAAAATGAACCTAGAATATGTATACGCATTTGTACATTTTCGTAATTTTACAGTAACACACATTACACTTACATACACCATATAGTATATCAGTTGGACAATTAATTAGCTTGGTATCCTCTAATTGAGGTTTAGCCAGACAATGTCCAATCAAGGACACCGCTAAAACAAATTCCGAAACAAAGCAATGAAATCCACATGGTATTTTTGTATGGCATCCCTGCCACGGTTGTCTAGTGGTTATTTCGCTCGAATGCTGACCCGAAGGTCGCGGGATCGAATCTCGGCCACGGCGGCTGCATTTTCGATGGAAGCGAGAATGTTTGAGGCCCGTGTACTTTGATTTAGGTGCACGTTAAAGAACCCCAGGTGGTCGAAATTTTTGGAGCCCTCCACTATGGCGTCTCTCATAATCATATCGTGGTTTTGGGACGTTAAACCTCAGATATTATTTTATATGGCAGTGTTCTCGTATAAACTCTTCTTAGACGTTAATCAAAAATTCATTCACTATTCTGCCATCGTAATCATGACTGTTGTTTTCCAAACAAACCACAGCCTCCAGAAAACTGCTCATATCAGCGCATCCTTTGATGTTTGACCTTTGGACGTACCTTAAAGGGCCCCTAAACCACCAACAGACGCTCGCGTGCTCCTCTCCGTGCCTTTCCTATATCGACAACAGCTGTCATGACGTCACCTGTATGACTAGGTGACGTCGTGAGCAAGAGACGCTGTCAGTGGGCATACAAGAGCCTGTTTTCTGGTATACTCGCGGACAACTTTTCTTGGCAATGAAGGGAAAGCTACGGGGGCGGAGCTTCTGCACATGTACTCCTACGCGAAGTAGTCCGGTATGGCGCGCGTTTCGCACCCCTGTGCAAAGTGATGGCTACGCGCAATCAGCGTTGCATATCGACGCAGACGCCGCTCGGCGTTTGAGGTACACGTAAAAGGCGCCACTTTCTCACGCCTTCAAAAAACGCAAAGTGAAAACGTGTAAAGCAAAACAAATGAAAATATCTCGCTGGTGTGAGCTGCGTCCTGTCTGAAAGGGGCACATGTGGAAAATAAAGGAGTATTTTTGATACCTCACGCAGAAAATACGGACACAATTGTGGGACTACATTCACGAGCGGTAGGATATTCGCGATTTGGCTCTGTAGCCTTCGCTTCATTGCCAAGAAAAGTTGTCCGCGAGTATAGTAGATGCGCGCGCTTCTTGCGTTTCCACCTCGGACGCTGAGGAAGGGCATTCGGATAGGTGGACAGAGGGGTCGCGGAACGCAGCCTAGCGAAGGAAAGAGCGAAACGAGTAAACGCGTGCAACTCCGCCAGCGTTCGCTATACACTCGTACACAACTGCAACGCCACAACTAAATTTCGACCTCTGGGTTGTTTAGGGGCCATTTAAGTTAGCAGGAAATGTGTCATCACTGAGCTTCGTCGATTTACCAGGTCCCGAGCCAGTCCGGACGCGGTACGCGGACGCCTCGCTGACAGGAAATGACGTTGACGGCGCCATTATCACGTGATTCTAACGGTCCTCGGGCCAGCCGGGTCCAGCCAGCGGCCGTTTCCGTCACTCGCGTCGAACAGCTATTTTGTCGTCCGCGACGTTTGCAGTGACAAAATGGCTGCTGTGAAAGACTTTGCCGCGCTCGCAGAGCTTGTCGCAGACGTGCTGGCGTCTGATGACGACGACTGCGAAATGTCCGATCTTCCCTCGGAAGAAGAAGTGGAGGAGCCTTCAGATGTCTCCGTTGCTGCCGTGGTTGCCGCACTGATTTCCAGGGAGGACCGGCACCGGGTGCGGCTGTATGTAGAAAGTGTGGTGAGCAGCTACAGTGACGAAGAGTTCCGAAGGCTCTTCCGTTTGCAAAGGCACACCACTGCGACGATCACGGCCGATTTCGAGGCTTCGCCGTTCTACCCTCGCGGTGGCCGCGGAAGAGAGAAGATATCAGCAGAAAAGACTATGCTGATTGCCCTGACGTACCTGGGTACACAGTGGTCCATGAACGCCATAGCCGACAAGTTCGGCGTCAGTGAATCGACGGTGCACGCCGCGATTCGCCGCGTTTTGGACTTTCTGCTGTCCATCAGCGAAAGGGAAATCCGCTGGCCTGACCGCGAAGAGGCTGCTCGAAACAAGCGCGCGTTTCGCGCGCTTGGTCGTTGTGATGGAGTCGAGGCTGGCCTGCCAGATGTCGTCGGTGCCATTGATGGCTGCCACGTTCGCATCACACGACCTGCCGAGTGTGAAGAAGCATCATCCTGCAGGGAGTCACTGATGCGGACATGGTCTTCATGGATGTCTTCGTGGGCTTCCCAGGCAGAGTGCACGACGCCCGGGTACTGAGGGAGAGCTTCCTCTTCGAAGAGGCAGCGTCGAAGTTTGACGGTGAGCAAATTACTGATATTCACTTAAATGAGATCTTAACTTCGGTCAGTTTTTGTAGTTAACAATTACCTTGGTTATATTTTGTTGAGCTGGAGTTGCACATTCAACAGTATAGTACTGTTGTAAAGTGTAGGCATTACAATAATGTCAAGAGTGCACACTTTATGTATGTCTAATAAGTAAATACAATTGACACTTCGAAGTACACTCATAATTATAATGGCCATGTACACTTGCAGGTGGGTATCTTTTGGGGGATGCCGCCTATCCTCTGCTCCCGTGGCTGCTGCCACCTTACCAACATGTGACAAGCACCTGGCAGCCATGGATGAGCACCTTCAACCGTGTCCACTGCAAACAGCGCGTTGTCGTTGAAATTGCCTTTGGCCTGCTCAAGGGGCGTTTTCGGCGACTCGAGAAGATCGACGTGAACAGCATTCCACAAGCTGTGGAAATCGTGATGGCAGCCTGTGTGCTGCATAACCTTGCACGGAGGCATGCTGACATCCTGGACGATATGGACACAGCAAACGGCGATATCGGTGTCTTCTCCAGCGAGCCAGTTAAAACCGATGAGCCGTCCGCCATGGCAGCGACACTGCGGAATCGTGTGGCACAGAGCATACCACTGAATCTGTGAAGATCTGCTGCCTCTAATGAACATTTATTTTTTTTCGTGTGGCCCGTAGGCAGCAGCTTATTCATTTTGTTACTGTTTTTGGTATGTTTTGATGAGAACATCTGCTGTTTTTGCATCAACCTTGGCAGTGATGCTGCGGGATTGTGTGGTGCAGAGTTGGCCGTTGTGAATGTGTGCACTGTATAAGATCTGCTGCCTTTAATGAAAATTTCATTAACGTTTTTCATGTGACCCGTTGGAATACATGTCAGCAGCTTATTATTTTGGTTACTGTTTTTGGTACGTATTGATGAGGACATCTGCTGTTTTTTCGCGATGAAATGTTCACTTCTGAAACGTATTCTACTAGAGCAGCGATTGCAAGCACAGGAGATCGCTGCGCAGAATTTAATGTCCAGTTTTATGAACATTCAAGATCTTCCCTATGTCTCACTTTTGACAGGCGTATTGCTTGCCATATTTATTTTAATAAGACGCACTGCAGGTCAACGTTTATCTATTGATAATGTGAATCTGAAGCAGGTTATTGTATAATCCTGCTATGTGCATAGGGTCTATAAGCATGTCTATGTTTTAGAGAAACTGTGCTGTTTATGCTTCAGAGGACATTTTTTATTGAATGTGTGCTTTCGCGTGTAAGACTTTCAGCCACACCTTTCCCGTATGAGAATTTTCGTTTGTTGCATACTCACTCTGACACCAGACAACTTACTTTGTTTTTATGTTTTCTGCTAGTGCCCTTCTGGTTGGCTACATGATAGCAGAAGGCACATTATACATAACTTGCAAGTGACGTCAGTTCCTGTCTTCTGTCCGCCATCATCGAGCACATACGTCTCAGTGACTGCGTTGTGTTGACGTTCGTGCACGGATCGTTCGGCGTAGTGCGCGTGTCTTGATCGTTTGCCTTGCGCTTATGACGAACGAGAATCGTTCAGGACATTATGCAACCTGCAGTGTCGTCAGTGGTGTCGCACGTAATTGACCTCGCGCATAACTCGTCGTGATACACTCGGCGAAAAGGTGAGGAGATTCGGAAGCATAACTTGCCTGTTATGAAGTGACACCCGCACAGACAAACGTTGTGCAACGTCTGAGGTCCTTCCTGTTTACACGTGCATAAGCCATGTGCTCCGCTTCTCGGACAGCTCTTTCGTGCGGTCACACGGGTTTGTGATCACGTTTGGCAAACAGTACGTGCCTTGCGTCTGGTCTTTTTTTTTTTTAATGACTTACACTTCTCGTGCAGCAGCCAAATATCGCACAAGTCGCCGTTGCGATGTGCAGCGTTGACGGGAAATGCGAGAGCCGCACAGCTTGAATCGGTGTTGTCTGCTGCATTATGCTCGTTAATGGCGGCGCATGCCGCGAAATCGTATCCCAGAGTCTCGCGGTGTGACGTAGTTGCAAGTTATGTATAGTGTAATATCCAACTCACTTTATGTGGGCTCCACAGTGAGCTGCAGTAATACCGTGGCTATGTTAATTCCAGTAAAGTTTAGGCAGTGGACTAAGGAGCACACATGATACTCAGGAATGTTAGCTATGTTCAGGTTTGAATCTCTTATTATTTTTGTGGATGTGGTCTGAACTACTTACAGCAGCTTGGTTCACCATTGCAAGATTGCATTTTTAGTAATAATATTGATCACATGTTGATTACTTGTAAGTGGCGCTATGAAGTGCTGATTTCATTTGTATTTTTTTCATATGGCTGTTTAGCATTATATGTTTTTTTGGTCACATGTTCTTGCCCAAAAGCAGCCCTTTTTGAATGTGTTGGTCTCATGTAAGAGATGCTAACTACTGCGAATGTGCTTTAGTTCAACTTGCCCCTAGGGATTTTTGATGACCCCCCTAAGCAATGCCTTTTAGGGTCTACAAATTGCTCAAAAATAAATGCGATCTTTGTTTCTACTTTTGCCAAAGGTCGTTGGGGCCACCCTGTGTATATAAATATGTGTGGTATGCTTCTGTGCAACTCTGACACACAGGGAAAACAAAGTAAAATGTGTATGCTTTGGCATACTATGAACCAGTGAAATAGCCTACACTGCGATAGCATGTTGATGAAGTTCATCTGCCAAATTATTAAGAAAGTAATAGTACTTTGTATCCTTAAGGTCCTGGGCAGCACTTTCGTATGTCAGTGACATTACAATAATCTTACAATGAAATGGGCCCCGCTACTGAGAAACACAGGTCTTCTCAGCCTCTCCGAGTTGGCGCAAACGTGCCCTCAATCATACGAGTTTATCCATAGTAAAGACAGTTTTTCTTGACACATCCAAGTTTCATGCTAAAAGACTGGGCGTGCAAACACTGACACAAGAGAGAAGTGAAGACACCACCCTTCTCTCTTGTGTCTGTGTTTTAGCATGAATATGTATGAACTAGCTCGGCTCTCAGTTATTCAAATATGGGTTACAGTGTGTATATGTATTGTTCCAGATTTTCCTGCAGAAGTCATTCAAGAGTCACCGATGCAGTTGGAAGCAAATAACTTTTATTGTTTTCCTTGCAAATATATTGGGCAACATGCAAAGTACATAAGCATTTCACTCATGTGTCAGCTCTATTTATTTGCACAAGCACGCCAGTAAAGCACAGTAAGGCAGCTGACATTGTGAATTGTGGACATACAGTGCTAGGCAGCAAGCACTAAGCATTTCGTGACTAGAGTGATGGTGCAGTTGTGTGCATGGCAGTGCTGGTCTTTGTCGAAAAGAAATAGCACACCTCTTAAGCAGGCACACATCCGCATGCATGCTGCACATTCACCACACTTAGTACTAAAGAAGCTTCAGATATGCTACGACATGCAAAGGTTGCATAATTTTTGCCACAAGGCAAGTCATACTGCCACAAAGCAACAATAAAAACCTGATGACCTGACCTAGTGGCTGAAGCGTTGCACTACTAAGCACGATGACATAGGTTCAATTCCAAGCTTCGATGGCCATATTTAAATGGGGAAAAATCCAAGAACACTTGTGTACCTCTGCCTAGGTGCGCGTCAAAGAATTCCAGCTGCTTAAATTTAATGTCACGTTTCAAACTATGACATACCTCAAGTATTTTGTGACGTTGGCACATTGGTATGGCATCTTTTTGCAATGAAGTAGCCTTAATCAGTGGACATGGAAAGTGTTTCCTGAAAGCAGTAGTTGCAAATGGATGACTTCACTTGGAGGAATAACAAATGTAATGCTAATGTTCCTTTAAATAAACCTTCAGAGGCATAGCAATTTGCATGCATTGCATAAAAAGCAGTTAGACGTGCTTTGATAGGGAATGCACAAACCTGTTGCCATGGGTACGAGCAGCTTGTAATCTCAGTCAAGCAATAAATTCGTGCAAAACTGCAACAAATGCTCCCCAAACATACACATGCACTACTGAAACATGAGAGGGCTTACAACCAACAGGACTCTGGATGATCGGTTGTATTGTGCTGAGAAAAAGAGAAAAACAGAGAAAAGTTGGAGGTCATAACATAATTACAAGTTTACACAGGAGCGTGTGACGTTATCTGTGATTAGGTTAGATGTTAATCAAAGCAGCAAACATGTTAGTGGAAAAGTACAAGAATAAAATCAACAGTGACCTCATCTACAAACTACACTAGGAAGTTTTGGTCATAAGTACCTGTACTTGAGATAGCTGGTAATGGACCCAATTACAGCAATAAGCATTTCAACTTCCTTGATCCAATGCTTCCCTTGTATTTTTCATCCAAATGTAGCAGAATAACTGATGAATCGAAGGGATATCCTACTCGTATCAGCTTTGTAACAAAGTTTCACTTCTATGCGTAACACAGTAAAGTCAATTCCCAAAAGCAGCAGCACCATTTCAATGAAAGAAATATGCCAAAGTGAGTATGAGTGAATATTGAAGTGGCAGACCCGCCTGGTAGCTTAGCCGGTAAGGTGTCGCATCTTAAGCTCAAAGATGAAGGCTGATTTCCTGGACATGACAGTTGCCTTTAGGTGGGGCAAAATGCAAGACTACCCGTGTACTTACATCTAGGTGCACAATCAGAAACTACAGGAGATCAAAGAAAAAAGATTTCTTGAATTTCCCCTCAGTGGGCATGCCTCATAATCATATCGTGGTTTTTGTATGTCACAGCCTTCCTCCCCAACACCTCACTATAAAAAACTGAAATTTCATGAGCCCTCTGTTACAGCACCACTATGTAATCGTGTACATTTTGTAGCTTCCCCACAATAAATGAAATTTAACTGTTAAATATACACTTCACTAGATATTGCCTACACCTCAGGTTTTCATCACTTGTGCCATCACTCCTAAAAAAGAAATAAATTTCCTCACATTAAATATAGCGACCTATTCTCAGTCACACTAACTGAAAAAAGGTGATTCACCAAAATGGGCAAACACGTTGCACCAAAAAGCAAAAACGTAACATCACTGTAAACTACACAACAAAATAAAAAAATGTAAACTGAAATAAATACCTGAAATAAATAACGATACAACACACTAATACTACACAGAAATGAGCAACGATAAAATGCATATCATTAACCCATATATGCCCAAACTCAGAAAAAATGACAAAACAAATATTTTTTTTCACAAAAAGTGTACTTCTACCCTCAAGAGAAAGCACAAGTTCTTTATTTACTGCCAGGTAAACGCAACACTGTTTTTCGAGCCGTCCTATACATATAGGACACTGGACATTAGGGTGCTATGTGCGGGTGTGGTAAGCCTTGAAACATTTCACGTGCACACCGACATTGCACTTCCTCCTCTCCATTACGTCTTTCATACAAAGCACGCGTTTGCCCGGAGAAAGCGGTCAGCACGTGGCAGCATGAAAAGCAAGCAATGTCTAGGCTTGCACACGTTTAGAATGAGGCCTGCTTGATGTGCTGTAGGTGGCGCTAGTCATCAGCTAAAGAAAGAGCGATGTTAGAGTGCATCAAAGAAGCGTCCTATATATAGGACACTGGGCATATATGGGTTAAATTTAACTGAAGCAAAGGTAAAGACTAGTCTTTGGTGGTACCGGAAGGTTTCTGCTGTGACAGAGCAGTCGCTAGTCGATCAAGAATCGCATTGCGCTCTCTGACCAGCCTGGCTCTCTCAGCCTCAGCTTGCCTTTGGGCAGCAAGGCGCTCCTCGTGTCTTCTCTCGCGATTAGTTTCCGATTCATGTAAATATTTCAGCACGCCTGCCATCACCGTCTGATTTGGAGTTTGCGGGCGTTTTTTTGTGGTCGTAGCTGATGGTGGGTGTGTTGGTGGTGGTGATGGATGCTGTTGTGGGTGGGACATCTGGCTGGACGTGTCGCCTTCATCTGGGCTGCCGAAAGCCTGCTGCTCGCCACTCTGCTCACATGCGCTCCCACATGGCTGATCACTAGTGGCAGGAGAATATGTATGACAGAGGGAGACAAACAGAAAGTGGCATTGCTGCCGTTGAATGAACATAGATGAAATGTATGCATGCAACTGCTCTACCAGGGTGGTGCCTATCCATGGTATAAAAATACGGAGGCATTGTGAAAAAAAATGTGCTTATGTTCCATCAAACACAACAATGCTGAGGTTTACCCTAGCTGGTTTGGCATAGCGACAATAAAAAACCCTTTCATAGACAATGACGCAGAGGAGAGCACAACATGACACATTCATTGAAGTGCCTTGCATTGTCATCGAGAAGAAGGCATACCGGCTTTGCTTTAGCCTATGCAAGCTGCATGCCCAAGTGAAGTGACAAAATAGCATAGTTGTATTGTTTTCTGGCTATATATTTCACAAAAAATGTTAGTGCAGGAAAATGGTGCAGTTGTATAGCAATCCACTTTGAACATCAAGCAGATTGCAAACCTAGCAATTTTACGAAATCAATGTGCAGAAACAGCAATAAAAAAAGACTGTCTTCATATTCATGCATCGTAGAGCGCATGTACAGTCGCGCTCAGTATGACTTGCAACACTGGAGCGCGTGGCCTCACGAGCTCAAAGACTGCTCAAGGCTTCAACTGGCCTTTATTTCATGAAATAAATGCTGTTCTTGCAATTGGGGATGATCCCCATTACAGAAAATATCATTTGGTTTTGGAAATAGGTGGCGTTGAAGCCATGCGCAATCTTTGATCTCGTGAGGCCACGTGCTTCCGTGTTGCAAGTCATATTGAGCGCGACTGTACATGAGCCGAAAGACAGAAATAAACTTCGTAAATGCAGATAAACATACTTACTCATTACGCCTTCGCACACGGCCCGGCCCAAGCAGCAGTGGAGGATTGGACACGTGCGACTTCTCCAGTATCTCGCCCAGTTCCCTGCAGACATGCAGCCCCAATGTGAATGTTACTTATGTAGGAAAATAAGCACTGCAGTGGAGGAGTACGTTGATTTGGGCAAGTTGGCACAATATATTTCCTGGTTTATCAGCAGGTAAACACAATAAGATAAACACACTGAACATTAACGTTTGCAAATTGCCTGAAGCCTGCAGAGTACTACAGGACAAACCATTAGCACATATGTTGTTCATTATTCACTATTTGTCTGCTTTGCCACACTAGTGTGAAACCTGCACGCCTGTTATTGCCAAATGTACTTTGAAAGCATCATTTCATTGTGATCTCTCGTGTTCATCACGTCTAAACTCATGGAGGCGCATGTACAGTGACTTCATTAAATAGACCACTCTAACTTGCTCGCAGACTTCTTCCCACCGTTCATAAGACAATGTGCCCATAACATATGCCAGTAACACATTATACAATGTGTTACAAGGTTGCCATGTGCATCCACCTTTATATACATATATACTGTTTTCTTTTTCTAGGATAATTGATTTTTGCCAGTGGTGACCAATGATAATATAAACACCATATCTTCTGAATAAACCCCCATTGCACTAATGCCATGTGTGTGGACATCATTTCTTTAATGCCAGTCTTTTAGTGCTCGTTAAGCTTGTCACTCCGGTGGAAAGGGTGTGGGTCCACTGTTCACTTTTACGAATTACTACTATAATTGCCACGGAATTTATTAATTATAAGTGCGAAAAGAAGTAAGGCAAAAGGTAGAATGACTAGAGAACACGACTGTTTTGCTACCACGTCCGTTGTCTCTGTGCACTGCTATATTGTTAAAGAACATCGTTTTCCAAATCATGTTTAAAAAAGTACGTACAATGCGATGTGCTTTGATGGGAACCTGTGTTTCAAAATTGTGTGTTAATTGACCACAAAGTAAGATCAGGGGCGTAGCCAGATATTTTTTTCGGAGGGGGGGGGGGCACCTCCTTGATCTGAAGTGGAGGTCGGGCAGACAGATGTGATCGAGTGTCATTTTGAGCTCTGTATGCCATGGCAAAAAAAAATTTCGGGGGGGGGGAGGCGGGCCCGGTGTGCCCCCCTCCCTTCCCTGGCTACGCCACTGTGTAAGATATGCGCGTGTTAAGCTTCATGCTAAGAAGGATTGTAGTGCACGGATGCACCACAGTAAGACTCACGACTCATATTCGCAGGTGACGCGCCCGTGCCCGGAGGTGTTGTTTTTCCGACGCGTACCAAGGTAGCTTCTCTTTAGGGTGCGCCACTTATTCTCCGCCTGGCTCCCGGTGAGAGCACGGCCCGGGAAGTTTCTGTTGAGGACATTGGCGATGTCGTCGAACATCTGCCGATTTGATTTCAGCCGGTTCCTCGGGTCACTCTTGTAGTCTTTATATTCATCGATGAAGCGGAGCACTTTAGATCGGGGCCACAGTTCACCCTCACTCATTTCGGGAGGTTCGCCAGGTAGCGGCGTCATGGGCTGCTCCTCGCTGCTGTCGTCGCTGCGTATTTGCGCACCACCTACGAGCGAAAATGATTTAAGCTGACGTTGAGCAGCGAAGAATAAATGCTGTCATTGACGTGCAGACTTACCACTGCCAAGGTACAGCCTCATTCCTTCGTCGTGTATGGTGTAAATCGAAGAAGCTCACTGAAAGTAAAGTCACAGGCCAAAATCCTCGCAGGGTACGCTTATGGACGCTTTATTTATTCGACCAATTTTGTTTCACCATTTATTTCTGACTCTTTCTCATGACTTGATCTTTTTCTTTTGAGAAAACTGGACAAAAGTGGTAATTGGTTTGCACGCTACTTACACCATATTATAGGAAGCTCGACAGTCTCCATGGTGACAACCCCATGCGCCATCAAAGTTTACCAGGCGGACAAATGCAAGCCTTGTACTGAAAATCAGCGACAGTGTACGGTATCTTTAAGCAGTACAAGATTGGATGCAAATATTGTTTCTGGCTTGAAGAGTTACTCACTTTAGAGGAAATATGTGCTGGTTTCAAGTGTCTTGGATAGTGCATGAGATGGGGTACGAATACCTTATTTTATTCTACGTGTAAAACTTCGCATAGATTATCACATATAAGTTGGTAGCAAATGGGCCAGTAGCGCATATTTAGCAGCACTTCTTTTAGATGCGAAGCATCTTATGCGGAGTTCGAACCGGTGGTGTGTGGCGTGGCCATCCTTACTGCAAATGCGCAAACCCTCTCCACACACCTCCACTCCCCTCCCCCTCTCCGCTTCGCTTTTGCAGACGCCCATCGTTTGAGCAGCGTCTTTGACCATTTTGAAGCTTAGAATAACAGAGAGCTGAGCTAGTTGGTACGTATTCATTCTAAAAAGAGACAGGGCGTGCAAACACGGACACAAGAAAGAGATCAGGACACCACGGCGTTGTGGTGTCCTGATCTCTTTGTGTCCGTGTTTGCACGCCCTGTCTCTTTTTAGAATGTCTTTGATCACTTTGCACCATTCGCATCAGAAAAAAATTGGCTAATTTATTTATATTTTCACTTATTTTTATTTTATCCTTCATTAAAAAAGCTAATTACACAGATTTGATAAAAATGATTACTCACTTCCTAGTTTTCAAACATTGCTACAATGATGTCCAGAAGCAAAAGTGCGTTGGGGAGACCCGCCATGGTGTTCTAGTGGTTATGGCGGTCGACTGCTGTCGCGAAGATCGCGGGATCGAATCCCGGCTGCGACAGCTGCATTTTCGATGGAGGCGAAAATGTTTGAGGCTCGTGTACTTAGATTTAGGTGCACGTTAAGGAACCCCAGGTGTTCGAAATTTCCGGAGCCCTCCACTACGGCGTCTCTCATAATCATATCGTGGTTTTCGGACGTTAAACCCCAGATATTATTAAAGTGCGTTGGGGGACTCTCGCGAAAGTATCACACACCTAAGCAAAGGCCCTTTATCTACGCTAAAAACACCAACTCTTACTTATGCCGATACACGGAGCGTTCACTAATGCATGTATCAGGAGCAAGCCTCGAGATCAATGACGCTTCCAGGAGTTCGCGTGCTCTTTTTTTCTCTGGCACGCCCCAGCACTTTCGTTTCTTCAAAAATTGGGACGCAGTTAGCGCAGGATCTGCAATGAACTGCAAAATGTTGCCCACTGGCTGAAGCTACAGCATACAAATGCTCCGAAAAGCGTTTATTTAAACATCTTCCAGTTTGACCTACATAGACCTTGCCGCAGCTTAACGGGACCTCATAGACAACTTCCGATCTGCATCCTACAAAGTTGCGTTTTTGATTCGTGCCGCCGCTTCCACTCCTCTGGACACTCGTAAGGGCGCACACTCATGACAATATACATGGCGCTGAACAAAAAACCTCTACGCCAAATTTCCTGGCCACCTTCTTAATATCATGCGAAAATTTGTGGCCATAAGGCAAAACCACAAAAGCTCGTTTTCTGTTCCTAATGTATCGTCCGTCCGTGGAGGTGCAGTACATCTACCAATGGTTTCCAACAGTTTCTGAGCTATGGCCTTTAGCAGAGCATCCGGAAAACCCACTTGGGAGGTGAAACTATCTTGGACCGCGTGGTGGCATGACTTACTTAAAGATTACTTCAAACATGACTTCGTGATTCCTCTCTTAACAAGCTTTGAATGGCAAGAATCGTACTGTAAACGTGGCTTCTTAGATCGTGGCTGGTATGCCCAGCACATGTGACCACCATCCCTGAAAAATAGTTTGATATCCAAAAACTGCAAACTTGAATTCACTGGCAGCTCAAAAGTAAAATTTAGTTTCTTGGCAGCGGAATTAAAAACATGAAGAATGTTATCTGCTACCTCCGCTAGGTTATTGTCTGAATTCACACTTAGCTAGATAAAAATTCGTCGAAGTGTCTGAAGATGCGAACAATGCTTTCGTCAACAAGCGCCCGCGAAAGTGAACGATCTAAATCGCCCAGATAGATTTCAGTTAACCTTCATGGGCGAACATACATTAGGAACAGAAAGGCGCGTTTGAGGTTTTGCCCTATGTCCACAAACTTTCGCATGGTATCAAGAATGTGGTCAGGAAATTTGGCGTAGATGTTTTTTATTTAGCGCCATGTAAATTGTCACGGATGTGCGCCCTTAGGAGTGTGCAGAGGACTGGAAACTGCGGCACGAATCACAAACGCAAGTTTATAGGATGCAGATCGGAAGTTGTCTATGAGGTCCCGTTAAGCTGCGGCAAGGTCTATGTAGGTCAAACTGGAAGATGTTTAAATAAACGCCTTTCGGAGCATTCGTATGCTGTAGCTTCAGCCAGTGGGCAACATTTTGTGGTTCATTGCAGACCCTGCGCTAACTGCGTCTCAATTTTTGAAGAAACAAAAGTGCTGGGGCGTGCCAGAGAAAAAAAGAGCACGCGAACTCCTGGAAGTGCCATTGATCTCGAGGCTTGGTTCTGATACATGCATTAGTGAACGCTCTGTGTATCGGCATAAATAAGAGTTGGTATTTTTAGCGTAGATAAAGGGCCTTTGCTTAGGTGTGTGACACTTTCGCGAGAGCTTGTGCGCTTGTACGTTTTCTGAAGTGGAAGATTCATGTTTCAATAAATTGAGTTGTTAGTCTGCGCTCGCCCTAGGTACTACTTCTTGTGTTCCGTCAATTGCGCAGTTGCTTACCATTTTGATGTCCAGAACTGACTAGCTGTCAAGTGTACTGCTGTTCCAAATGTGCCATTTGTATGCGCACACGCCATGCGCAGTGGATTTATTGTCAGTCTTGTTCACTGGTAGATCACTTCTTTTGACAACTGTGTGTATTTAAGGACATGCGCAGGCATCCTCTATGACATGTGTCAGCTGATCAACAGTGAGGGAGCAAACCTAGCTCAATGCTCGTAACCTGTCATTTTTAACAGCATTCACAGAATGTACACTAGCTGAAATGTTGGCTTCAGGCAGGCTAAGGCTTTTCTTATGCGCCAACTGTTACTCAACTGAAGTGTGTATGTTACTGCAACGTCTTCATCTCCTTTGAAAAACGAACCAAGTTTGCTTTTTAGTTTGATTGCGTAAACTGTATTTTCACAGTATACACGAGCTTAGCACAACTGAAAGTTGAGCTAGTAGGTACGAATTAATCGTAAAAGAATCGGCGTGCGGACACGAAGACCAAAGAAGGGTATTGAGTACAATTTTGGGAATCGATTATGTACAGGCTGCTTCACACTTAGGGGAAAGCTCGTCGCACATTGCAATGTGCTTCGGGTTTTCCCTGAAGTGTGAAAGAACCTGTACACGAAAATCTAGCATAACAGTGGCGTTTCACAGTCTTTTTTTCACGCCATGCGCTTCTCGCCCATGTGTTGCACAAATAGTCCATTTCGGCTGAGATCAATCTTACCGACACTGCATATTTTTCGAGCAATTTTGATGCTGTTTAATAAAGCTCAAATCCTCAATCGCGCACGTGTAGTGAGAAAGACGGCGGGCAGCACTGTACGCATCTACTGTGCGAGGGTCGCCCATCATAATTATTGATGTCTCACGCTTCGTTCTGCATACTGTAAGGGGTATGCTGAACCAGCACAAGAGATAAATTTCCTCAATTTCACATAGCAGTTTTATTAAAGAGATGGCTGTTTCCTTTTCTTGTATGCGTTGTTCAACTCTGTGACTGACAGCGCTGCTTACTTACGTGTATACCGCTACATTCACAATCGCCAGTGAACAATGTAAGCTTGGTTCCTTGGTTTGTTTTTTTGCCAGTTGAGGCCTGTCGGTCACCTGGTAACATAACAGAAATATTTGTGGTAACGTTGGACTGCCGTGCGCGCGAACTCCACCCCGAGACAGCAGTGAATAAACGCCCAAAACCAGCGGATGACCATCCGGACCCACCAGCACAGAGGGAAAAAAACAAGGAAGGAGCGTCACGTGACAATCTCCAAGCCTAGCCATAAGAAATGAAACAGGAGGATGCTGGGATGTTTGACCGAAGCATGAAACATGAGGGGGGAGCAGCGTCGGAGGAGGTTGGCTTGTGGACGCTAGGCGCACGCGATCGCGAATTTTTGGTTTTTTCGCCACGAGTCCACCAAAAAAAGGAATCGATACAGGGTCATGTTGGGAACTCTGACAGGAACACGAAGAGGTGGCGGCTTCACATAAGGTTGGTTTGTAGACACCAGGCGCGCTCCGTCATAATTTTCTTCTCCTCCGTGGCCGCCGGCAATGCAGCAGCCATTTTGCCCCCCTACGTAATGATGATGATAGTTTTAGCAGCGCCATTTCTCGGTCGTATACTTTAGTTCACAATGCCAGCGCAGCCCTTAGTTCAGTTGCATCGTTAAAGTTACAGTTTTCCTTTTCCAGACATTGTGTAGATGTTCTGTGGCCGTCCGCTGATGCCTGCCGGGATAGCACGCGCTCCAGCGATCGTGATGGCGCTCTTATAATCAATGTTCACAGTTGCTGCTCGAGCGACTCTCCTCGGCGTCCTTTCATGCTCTTTCAAGACAGGCGGGTCGTTTCCTTTCTGCTTGAGCAACATTTGACGGCAGGCCTCGCACGCGGGCTGATGTTATTGCATGCGCCCTCCGAGCGACGGAGATGGTCCGGCTCGTTTGATCACTGCTACAGCCACGTTCGTCGCCCCGCTTACGCGCTTTTACTCGCGGGAAGAACATACGATGTGCGGGGGCATTTTATCGATTTGGGCTTCATACGGAACATGACGTCGACACCGACGGCAAAAACCTGTTGAGAGTGCCCCTATATAATAAACTGAAGTGACATTATAAACATGCACAGCAATCATTGATTACCTATATCAAGTCCAAAACCAATGACCTAATCACTTAAACAACCTCATTTTTCAGTCAATTGTCAGAAGATTTAATGCACAACATTCTTGCCCAGAAAGTGTATAAAAACATATCTTGAAAAAAACAGGTTACGCGAATATATTGTGGCGTGTGATGAGCCTTTAGAGCGTTATTTGCAAAGGCATAGCCTTTGCTAATAACGGGGGATTAAGAGGGTTAAGGACGTCATAGCTGAAATCAAGAAGATGAAATGGATATGGGCCGGCCACGTAGCACGTCGGCAGGATAACCGGTGGTCATGAAGGGTAACTGACTGGATTCCAAGAGATGGCAAACGCGTGAGGGGGAGACAGAAGATTAGGTGGGTAGATGAGATTAATAAGTTTGTAGGTATAACGTGGCAGCAGAAAGCACAGGACCGCGTTGATTGGCGGAACATGGGAGAGGCATTTGCCCTGCAGTGGGCGTAGACAGGCTGATGATGATGATGATGATGATGAGCCCAATGACTTCCGAATAGCTGGAGAGATATAAAAAAAGCCGCCTCCTAGGCGCACTCATGCATCCGAATCTGCGAAAGGGAAGTTCAAGAGGGATTTTATTGCTTCCGGATGTTAGTGACATCCCGGATTTTTTTAAGTCGTTTGTAGGCGTCCCGCGAGCCCCCGCAGTCGTCTTTGTCCTGCTCCACGAAGAACACGCCAAAGCCCAGATGCTGGCCGGTGGATTGGGCAGAGAACGGGGTCACCTGCGCAGATGTAGTATTCATTTATTTATTTAGACTGCAATATCTTTGCATCGTGGTGCACTTGTAGGTGCATACAACATATAAAATGACAAGGGGAAGAAAGGTTAATGAGTTTCTTAGCACACGCCCTTGGAAGAAGAAAATAAAAGGGAAAGCAACGTCATCTCAACAATCTTGAAATGAAAAATACGATCAGTTCGGACAAAGAAAGAAAAAACACACGAATGGCATCAGCCATAGGCGAAAACGATTTTTACTGAAGGTTTGATTCAGACTGTGATAGTGAACCCCACGTCACAGTTTTTGCAGGCAGTTTCTTTTAATGCGCTATCGTCAATGGAAAGAAAGAATCCTTGAAGCAGTTGACAAGTGTAGTGTAGTGAATGTCAGTGTCAGTGATTGCCTGTGCCTGGTAGAGCCTGCTGCATACGTCAGACGGTCGATCTTCAAGTTGTTTTTACTAGCCGAAAAAATGATTTAAGGCGACCCACATGATGTCGATCAGTTGTAGTAGATAAGCCGCTTTGAGATATGAGGTTAGTGACTCAAGTGCCGCCATAAACATTGTTGAAGAATGTAACATCTTCGGCTGGAAGCTTGAGCAGAACAACATTTCTAAATCATACTCACGCAACCAGAAGAGCTAAATGAAACGAAATTCCACGAGATTGCGTACATAACCGGTGCGCACGAGAGGCCGTAAACGAGCAAACAAGCATGTAAAATAAAAAAAACAGTGTGGTTCTATTCCTGTTCAACTTCAAAAGAAAGTGCAAAAGTGTTGGCAATTATTCATTTTCCGACTACGAGAGTAGTGGCGGGGTGTACTGAACAGAGCAGAATACCATCAAGCGCAGGCCAAGAAAGATAGGTCCATTGTGGATTAAACACACTCCCGGGTGTCTTTTCGGTGTGACTGAGAATAGCATAGGAGGAGCAGATAGCCAGATCGCTAAAATACCAGAAGGGAGGGATTCCTCCCATTGGCCGGCTCGAATAGCGGAGAGCCCATTTCTCCCCTGGCAGTGAACCTCTGGCGTGTCCAAGCGGGGTGGCAGGGAGGGGGGAGTGCCCAACTCCCCTCACCGCAACCTTTCAGTTTTGCATGTGTATACATACGCACACATACAAAACGCACGCTCAAGCACAAGTAAAGTATGATTGAACGGCCCCCACCCCCCGAAACCGCCGCCCTTGGTTACGCTACTGCTGTAAACACCTTAAAAAGTAACTTAGAAAACAGAAGCCGCGTGCACATCACATTTTTGTTTCTTTCTTGCTCTTCACTCTCCTTTCCGCTGACGCCTCTTCGCGGTTCGCATTCGCCAACCTCTCGCGTCAGATGTCAGCCCGGCGGCGAATGCTCGCCGACGTGTCGCACTTCACTGTTGCTAGCGGTTGTTTTCCGGAAGTTGGCTGAACTAGAGGACTAGGTTGAACGCCTTAGAGTTTCTGAACAGTCAATGTTGCGCGGTAACGTGAATAACGGTTCAAGGCACCCGGGAGCGAAAATTGAAATAATAGTGTTCATATAAGCTCTAATTTTGAAAAAAAGGCATTTATAGGCATTTGTAAGCCTTTGAGCACAAACGCCAAAAATCGGCATTCATAGGCACTATAATACACTATAAAAGCCCTTCTTAAGGCTGCTTCACGCTGATATATCAAAGCGGCGCGATAGGAGCTCAAGTTTTTCCATCTTCACAAGCGGCGCAAGAAAGGACAAGGACAAGAAAGGGAACATAGACGAAACGCTGTCTTCCAACTGAGGGTTTATTGAAAAAACGCGCATGTATATATGTCAAGTGGTTTCCGCTTAACCTGTTCACGATAGTTACGCGATTTTTTGTGAGCGCTCACGTGACGTGGTTATGATGCATATATACATGCGCGTTTTTTCAATAAACCCTCAGTTGGAAGAGAGCGCTCGTCTATGTTCCCTTTCTTGTCCCTTGTCCGTTCTTGCGCTGATTGTGAAGATGGATTACCAACTAGCCCAATCTGAAACTTTGCTTCAGAGCGCAAGGATGAAAATAGCATTTGCCCTTTAGT
>NW_023615307.1:0-40001 GCF_013339695.2 Rhipicephalus sanguineus
ACACTTGGCAAAGTTAATGAAGTGCTCTTCACGGTTAGTGTGCGAGGCGATGGATTATGGTCGCAATAGTTGTTCACTGCGTTCCCACGACATTTTGATGTTAACACTGTAGACTTGTACAAGGCTGTTCTGCAGCTATTTCTAGGTGTTGGGCTCTGTAGATGTAATATATTAATAATAGAAACAGAATGAATGAAAATCTTACAACTTCGAGCATGTTTATGTACTGTGTATGAAAAGAACACTTTCGAAGGAGCGCTATTATTCGCACTAGCAGCACACCTGTGGAACATTTGCATGCCATCTACAGTGCTTTACCTGAACTTAGTGTAGTAGTATAGCGCTAGTCCCGGCATTCACATTAAGCATATACACGCTACACAACTACAGGTCTGTCTTTCTGCGATGTGAAAAAAATAGGAAGCTGAACACCCCAGCTGTACTCTGCAAATTACTGCAGTCAAATAAATTATTTTTTCAGGGGAATTTGGACACTGTGCAAACACATAAAGGTAGAAATATGGACACCGAATAAGACTACTTTAAAACATATTTCATTCCGTCTTCCATACTGGCACCATATTCACGGTGTTAATATGTTTTAAAGGTAAATTGTTGCAAAACATTAATTTGTTTAAAAAAAATATATCGGTCCCTACCATGATCTATTTCATTTGACAAGAACCACCTCTAAAAAAAAGGTCATGTCATATTTCAAGTGGTCAGGTGCAACTATTTAATTATCTTTCTAATTCCACAGTTTCAGTGTTAGATGTGACGGAATGCTTAAACTCCACTTACATCCATGCCGTTGCGCCTACAGCATTGGAAATGTTTGTCGTATCGGGATGATGCACGACAATAGCGCTCGTCAATCCAGTGCAAAATGTATCGAATGAGCCATAATCTGCGAGAATATCGTAATAAAAATTAACATACATTTATTGTCAACTCCGCGCACATTTATGTTGGTGAATACTTTATCCTCTTTATAATTATTTAGTTCGCATGCTTGCTTCTTGAACTGTCAAAGACGGGCACTTAAAAATTTCTTAATGTGTCGCACGAATTATTATAGGCAATGTACAGCGTAAAAGTCCGAGGTTGCATTCTTGACATCTGGTTACGGAAAACGGCAGGCCAATCCATCGACTGTACTTCCTCTGGTGATTTTTTTTCTTTCAACAACTTCATTACCATCATAAATTATCAGTGCTGCTACTATTACGAAGGTGCAACATTAGAGATCTAGAGATAGATATTCAGAACGGAGGCATTTGCAGTGTTTCATTATTTCATGCAAATTTTTAATTTGCGTTCTTCTAACATGAAAATACAGAACACTGGTTAGGCCCATAGCCGTTGGCTAGTAAGCGTTCTAAATAAATATGCAACTGATTTAATAGATTACGTTAAATAAGCCGTTACTTTATAAGTACACTTCAATTAAATTGAGAGAACGAAAAGCACAGAGTAAAAGAAAATTTAAGCTAACAAGGACTGATGTTGTGCATTCAATAATTCCTTATTTCTCTGTAGGGATTGTAAATTCTATGCAGATAACCGTTTTCATGCTATTACTTGATTTTGCTTTCACTTAAGACAAATTCACTGCATCTAACTTGGGCTTCTGCAGATCTCGTAAAGCGCTGGCCAGGTATCGAAGCTACACGGTTAAGAAACTGACAGTAGAGCAGAGACAATGGCAATGCACGCGCTAGAGTACACTTCGAGACACCCTTACACCATGCTGTTCACTCCTAGTGCCGCGGTGAATGAGACTGAGCCGCCTTTACTTTGACAATGTCGCGTTTATTTAGCATCAAATGTATATTTATAGCCGCAGATACCTCATGAAGTGCGAAAAGTGACCTCGGCGTCAACACGAGTGATGCAAAAAATCACCATCACATGATGAAGTCACCTTATGACGTCATCGTGATGCCACACGCAGCCAATATATGTGGCCTCATACTGACGTCATTATGGCGTCAGGATGACATCATGTAAGGTTATAATAAATTCTCGAGTTTAACGTCGAAACACAACGATTTTATTATGAGTGAGGCCGCAGTCGAAACTTTGACCACCTGGGGTTACCTGACATGCACCTAAATCTAAGCGAACGGATCTCCAATATTCTCGCCTCCATGGAAAATGCGGCCGCCGGGGCTGGGATTTGAGTCCGCGAACTTCGTGTGCGAAGTCAAGCACCATACCATTAAACCACCGTGGCAGATGCCATATAACGTCATCAGATGACATAGTCACTTTGTGCCGATGAGCTAATCATGAAGGAACTGCATAAGCACATGAAGTGCCGAAGACTTACAATGCCACCAATCGCGGAGGCAGTTAAAAAGCACGCTGGGTGGAGAAACCATTCAGCGAGAGTGGGGGAGATCAACACAGTTGACACTGAAGA
Source organism: Rhipicephalus sanguineus (assembly GCF_013339695.2). Classification (NCBI taxonomy): domain Eukaryota; kingdom Metazoa; phylum Arthropoda; class Arachnida; order Ixodida; family Ixodidae; genus Rhipicephalus; species Rhipicephalus sanguineus. The sequence continues at coordinate 2,426 of NW_023615307.1, forward strand.
CAATCAAGAAGAAGGCTTTCGCCTTCGAGCTGTCTTAGGCAAATGCATGAATTTTAGACAATAGAGAAGACAATAAAGCGAGTGCAGCAGGAGTGGCGCATGCGATAAAGAGGAAGCAGAAATATAGGATAGCAGTAGGATGCTCGGACTGAAAGCAACGGAAGAAAGAAGGGGGAGCTCGCGGTCAGGCGCCGAGACGTGGCCCAGTCTTATGTTGCCTCGGGGGTATTGGACCATGGCTGCGCCGCTACACAATTAATATTGCCTCGAGCACCACGGCAATGCAGCACTGTGTGCGTGGCGCTTCGATGGCGTGAACGCGAGGATTAGCCTTTCATCGTTCGTTGAGCTCTGAGTGGAACGGCATTAGTTTTATCGTGCACTGAGTGCGTGATCGCGAAGAACGGTCATCTAAATAGTGTACGGTTTTAACAGCGGAGTTGCTAAAACAAAAGTTACAAGTGTTTTTATGCTAGCGGTTCCGCTTGAAAGCGTTTGCAAGAAAATGCGCCGGGTGCGCGCTCTCTTCGTCCTCTTCTTCGACTTCTGCCTTGCTCCCCGGACAACTGCAACTGGCGGTTGAAAACTTGAAGCAAGTTCCATGCGGACGCAGTCTGAGTTGAGAGCGGAGCCGGCAAGGAAGCGTCACTACCTGGTGAGTGCAGATTGAGTTCTTCATCTTTTGTTTATTTCTTATTTCTTGGAAGTGTATTAAATGCGAAGCATTTCTTAGCGAACCTTTGGCACTTCGAGCGTTTCTATCTACGTATCTATCTATCTATCTATCTATCTATCTAGCCGCCTACGTCTGGGTGCTCTCATGATCGCCTGCTTAACTTTATGTAGACCAAAATTGGCATGGGAGGGTAAGAAAATTTGACGAATATGACTGTCGGGTCATGACATGAATAACGTGAAAATCCTGTCGCGTACATCGTCAAACCCTTTCCTGCAGACACGCGTGGCGCATACCCGGCCGCCGTGTATGCATTTGCGCCACTGGTGATTGACAGTTTATATCTACCCAGGAAGGGCGAGAACAGACATTGGTAACTTAAATGCGAGAGCGTTAAGCAAAACCTACATCGGCAGCGCTGACCCGACGAATTGAAAGAATAAAATTAGAATCCTAGCAGGAATCGAACCCAAGCATTCTGCGTGGCAATCAGATATTCTACCACAGAGCCATGCCAGGTCTATAAAGTGGTTTGGAAAATAGCCTATGCAGGCGTAATATAGGTGCAACGTCAACTGTGGTTGTGGTGCTTGCTATCTTATTTTACAAGAAAGCAATACACACTATATCATATTGTCACGTGGTAGTCACGTAGACGAAGACAGCAGTCAGCACGTCCGAGATGAAACTGTTTATTTGGCCGAACTTGTGGCCGGGAAACTGAAATTCACAGTACAGCAATACGCTGATAGCGGCGAACAGAGCGTCGACCGTCGATCAACTAACAAGCGGTGAAGCGCGTCGGCATTTAAACATGTGGCGTCGAATATTCCAGCGTTATCGCTGGCTATCGTGCAATTTCTAGAATAAGCTCGAGTGTGCGCGTCTTGCGCGCAATCTTAACAAACGATCTACAATGATCGTGAAGGTTCTCGAACAATGAGGCGCGGTTCGCGCTGAGCGTTGCTGGCAGTCTTTGTGGCCGAAAACCGAATATAGCAAAAGTGATAAAGAAACGCACGTGGCAATGCCCCCCTCTGAAAGAGCATCGTCCCGATGCTTAAAACATGACACGGGGAGGGGGGGGGTGGCCAATACATGCAACAATAAATAACAAGAATAAAGCAAGAAAGAACAATAAACAATAAGCAAAAGTACAGTCCTCAGATTCACTAACGCGCGTAATATGGCTTGAGGCGCACGACATGGACGACTTCAGGTCGCGCACGGCGCCGCTGAGAGTTCGTAATGCCGTCAGGGACAACCTCGTAGTCGAGTGCGCCGAGGCGTCGAAGTACCCTGTACGGTCCGAAGTATCGTCGCAGAAGCTTCTCACTAAGTCCCCGTCGGCGTATTGGCGTCCATACCCATACACGGTCACCGGGTTGGTATTCCATGTGGCGTCGTCGAAGGTTGTAGCGGCGGCTGTCAGTCGTCTGCTGGTTCTTAATCCGTAGGCGGGCGAGCTGTCGTGCTTCTTCGGCGCGCTGTAGGTAGGTGGTCACGTCGATGTTTTCCTCGTCGGTCACGTTTGGTAACATGGCGTCGAGCGTCGTTGCCGGGCTCCGTCCGTAGACCAACTTGTATGGCGTCATCTGTGTCGTTTCTTGTACGGCCGTGTTGTACGCGAAGGTCACGTACGGAAGGATGGCGTCCCATGTCTTGTGTTCGACGTCGACGTACATGGCCAGCATGTCGGCGATGGTCTTATTTAGACGCTCGGTGAGGCCATTGGTCTGCGGGTGGTAAGCGGTGGTGCGGCGGTGGCTCGTCTCGCTGTACTTGAAGATCGCCTGAGTTAGGTCCGCAGTAAAGGCGGTACCTCTGTCTGTTATGAGGACCTCTGGGGCGCCATGACGCAAGACGATGTGCTCCACGAAGAACTGGCTACCTCGGCGGCACTGCCTTTGGGCAAGGCCTTTGTCTCGGCGTAGCGGGTGAGGTAGTCAGTCGCCACGACGATCCACTTGTTTCCGGTATTGGACGTCGGGAACGGGCCCAGTAAGTCCATCCCGATTTGCTGGAACGGCCGTCGAGGTGGCTCGATAGGCTGTAGAAGTCCGGCTGGCCTAGTGGGCGGTGTCTTGCGTCGCTGGCAGTCCCGGCAGGTCTTTACGTAACGGGTGACGTCGGCGGAAAGGCGCGGCCAGTAGTACTTCTCCTGTATTCTTGCTAGCGTGCGAGAAACACCCAGGTGTCCAGACGTCGGGTCGTCGTGTAGAGCCTGGAGGACCTCTGGCCGCAATGTCGAGGGTACCACGAGAAGGCAATCGGCTCGAAGCGGTGAGAAGTTCTTCTTTAGGAGAACACCGTTGCGCAAGAAAAACGACGTCCGTCCCCGCGTGAATACCTTCGGAACGACGGTGGTCCTGCCCTCGAGATAATCCACAAGGCCCTTCAGTTCCGGGTCGGCTCGCTGTCGTTCGGCGAGGTCGTCGGCACTTATGGCTCCCAAGAAGCTGTCCTCATCCGGGTCGTCGGGCGGTGGTGGGTCGACAGGGGCACGAGACAGGCAGTCGGCGTCGGAGTGTTTCCTTCCGGACTTGTACACGACGGTAATGTCAAACTCTTGAAGTCTTAGGCTCCACCGTGCGAGGCGACCTGAAGGGTCCTTCAAGTTAGCTAGCCAACACAAGGCGTGATGGTCGCTCACAACTTTGAAGGGCCTGCCGTAGAGGTAGGGGCGAAACTTTGACGTAGCCCAGATGATGGCGAGGCACTCCTTTTCTGTTGTGGAATAGTTCGCCTCTGCCTTAGACAGCGACCGGCTAGCATAACTGATAACCCTTTCCAGTCCACCCGTCCGCTGCACAAGGACGGCGCCGAGTCCTACGCTGCTTGCATCGGTGTGAATCTCCGTATCGGCGTATTCGTCGAAATGCGCAAGTATCGGAGGTGTCTGCAGGCGTCGTTTGAGTTCATGAAATGCTTCGACTTGCGCTGTTTGCCACCTGAATTCGACGTTAGTCTTCGTGAGAAGCGTCAGTGGTTCGGCGATCCGTGAAAAGTTTTTGACGAATCGTCTGTAATATGCGCATAAGCCGAGAAATCGGCGCACGGCCTTCTTGTCGGTGGGTGAGGCGAAGTCGGCGATGGCAGCTGTTTTCCGCGGGTCTGGGCGCACTCCAGACTTGCTGATCACATGACCCAGAAACAGGAGCTCGTCGTACGCGAATCGGCACTTTTCTGGCTTCAGGGTCAGTCCAGAGGTCTTGATTGCTTGAAGTACTGCCTCAAGCCGCCGGAGATGCTCGTCGAAGGTCGAGGAGAACACGACGACGTCGTCCAAATACACAAGGCACGTCTGCCACTTTAATCCGGCCAGTACGGTGTCCATGACGCGCTGGAACGTCGCAGGTGCCGAGCAAAGACCGAAAGGCATGACCTTGAACTCAAAGAGGCCATCGGGTGTTATAAAAGCGGTCTTTTCTCGGTCTCTTTCGTCTACTTCGATCTGCCAATAACCGGTCTTGAGGTCCATCGACGAAAAGTACGTCGCGTTGTGAAGTCGATCCAGGGTGTCGTCTATCCGTGGGAGGGGGTACACGTCCTTCTTCGTGATTTTATTCAGGCGCCGATAATCAACGCAGAAGCGCAGTGTCCCGTCCTTCTTCTTCACTAACACCACGGGTGACGCCCACGGACTCTTTGAAGGCTGGATGATGTCGTCGCGTAGCATTTCGTCGACTTGTTTCTTTATGGCCTCACGTTCTCGCGTCGAAACTCTGTAGGGGCTCTGACGAAGTGGTCGAGAATTTTCTTCTGTTATAATGCGGTGCTTAGCAAGGGGCGTTTGTCGGACCCGCGATGACGACGAGAAACAGTCCTTGTATTGCAGGAGCAGGTTTTTGAGCTGGTCTTGCTTGACCTTCGGAATGCTCGGGTTGACGTCAAAATCCGGTTCGGGGCCTCTATTCGTCGAAGCAGGTTCGGCAGCATCGAAGAGGGCGAAAGCACTGCTGGCGGCTACACATTCGTCGATGTAGGCAACCGTCGTACCAATGTTGAGGTGCCGATATTCGTGGCTGAAGTTCGTCAGCACTGCCTTTGCTTTACCGTCACGCAGCTCGGCTATACCTCGTGCGACGCATATTTGACGGTTCAGGAGTAGGTGCTGATCGCCCTCGATGACGCCTTCAAGGTTCGCAGGTTTTTCGGTGCCGACGGAGATAATGACGCTGGAGCGTGGCGGAACGGTCACCTGCTCTTCTATCACATTCAATGCATGCTTCCCTGGCGTCGCATGGGGCGGGAGCGCTTTGTCTGAGGTTAGTGTTATCGACTCAGACCTCAGGTCGATGACGGCGCCATGGTCACTTAGGAAGTCCATTCCAAGTATCACATCCCTGGAGCAGTTCTGTAGGATTACAAAGCTCGCAGGATAAGTCCGGTTTTTGATGGTGACTCTCGCCGTGCAGACACCAATCGGCGTTATCAGATGGCCTCCAGCGGTCCGGATCTCGGGGCCTTCCCAAGCAGTCCTAACTTTCTTCAACTTTGCTGCGAACGGCCCACTGATGACGGAATAGTCGGCTCCAGTGTCGACGAGAGCGGTGACGTTGTGGCCGTCGACCAGAACGTCGAGGTCGCTAGTCCGCCGTCTTGCGTTGCGGTTACGTCGTGGCGTCGGGTCACGGCTACGTCGGTTTGCACCGCTGTTTCCGCGTTGCGTCGTCAGGTCTCCTTCCGGTCGCAAAGCTTCGTCTTCAGGACGTCGTTCGGCGTGCGGCGGGGGCTCGGAACTTCGTCGCGGCGTCGTCGTCGACGGCGGAGGATCTTCACCATTTCGTCGTTCAGCAACCGCACCTCCATCGGTTGCTGCCCTTAGTTTTCCGGATACGGGCTAGGCGACCGGCCCCGGTTTGGGCCAGTGTACTGCCGGCGGTGCGGTGACATGTAGCGGCCGGGCGACGGCGAGCGGGAAGGTCGTCGTCCTTGCCACTGTGTTCCGGTGAGGTAGTCGTCGATGTCGCGAGGCCGTTCGCCTGGCTGCGGGCGCGGCGCGTTGACGGCGAATCCGCGTAGCCCCATCTGTCGGTACTGGCAGCGGCGGTACGTGTGGCCGGCCTCCCCGCAGTGGTAGCAGAGCGGGCGGTTGTCAGGGGCACGCCAAACGTCGGTCTTTCGGGGGGCACAGCGTTGTCCTGTCGGCGGGCGGTATGGCGTCGGTTGTGGTGGCGGCGGTGCCTGGCGGCGAAACTGCTGCGGCGGCGCGGCGTCTTGACGTGGGCGAGGAGGAGGGGCGTTGCGTCGGGCTGCAGCAGCATAGTTCATGACTTCCGGCTGAGCCTGCGGTGCTTCGGGAATTCCAAGCGACTGCCGGACTTCCTCGCGGACAACGTCGGCGATTGAATCCACTTGATGCTGTGGCGAAGGTAACAGTTTGCGCAGCTCCTCCCGCACAATCGCTCTGATGGTTTCGCGCAAATCGTCGGTGGCCAGCGAGTGCACTTCGGAATAGGTTGCAGACAGCGGAGAGCGGTTGTATTGTTTCGTCCGCATGTCAAGTGTCTTTTCGATAGTTGTGGCCTCGGTGAGGAATTCGGTGACTGTTTTCGGGGGGTTCCGCACCAATCCTGCGAAGAGGTCTTGTTTCACTCCCCGCATAAGGAAGCGGACCTTTTTTTCCTCAGCATGGCAGCGTCGGCCAGGCGGAAAAGTCGCGTCATCTCTTCCGTGTAAATGGTTACGCTCTCATTCGGTAGCTGCGCTCTTGTCTCCAGCAAAGCAGCAGCCTTTTCTTTGCGGACGATGCTCGCGAATGTATTAAGGAACGTCGTCCGAAAGAGGTCCCAGGTTTGAAGGCTCGATTCACGGTTCTCGAACCACGTCTTCGCGGCGTCTTCTAGGTAGAAGAAGACGTGGCGCAGCTTCTCTTCAGAGTCCCAGTGATTGAAGGTGGCGACTCGCTCGTACGTCTCCAGCCAGCTCTCCGGGTCTTCAAACGACGATCCACGGAAAGTCGGTGGCTCCTTTGGCTGTTGCATCACGACCGTTGTAGGCGGCATGGGGGCTGTCATCGTCTCGGCGGTCGATGTGACGGTCTTGGGCTGCCTGGTGTTTTCAGGAAGGAGCCCGTACTCTGGGTGCAGTCCCTTCTGCCGGCGGCTGGTACGACGATCCGGGTTGTCTGTAGCGTCGTCTTCTCCGCGGCTTGGGCTTGGGTCAGCGCTCCGCGGTGGCGTCCGGATCATGAAGCAGCACCTCCACCAGATGTCACGTGGTAGTCACGTAGACGAAGACAGCAGTCAGCACGTCCGAGATGAAACTGTTTATTTGGCCGAACTTGTGGCCGGGAAACTGAAATTCACAGTACAGCAATACGCTGATAGCGGCGAACAGAGCGTCGACCGTCGATCAACTAACAAGCGGTGAAGCGCGTCGGCATTTAAACATGTGCCGTCGAATATTCCAGCGTTATCGCTGGCTATCGTGCAATTTCTAGAATAAGCTCGAGTGTGCGCGTCTTGCGCGCAATCTTAACAAAACGATCTACAATGATCGTGAAGGTTCTCGAACAATGAGGCGCGGTTCGCGCTGAGCGTTGCTGGCAGTCTTTGTGGCCGAAAACCGAATATAGCAAAAGTGATAAAGAAACGCACGTGGCAATATTCCTACGATGTGTACTCCTACGATACAGGCGTCATATCACATTAACGTCTGTGGTTTGAGTGTTGCCTCCGCTTTTATAGCAATCTAATAAACATTACATGTGTGTCTTATGATTCAGCAAGCTATATTGAAGCATTGCTCGACACTTGAAAATACATTAACGAAAGCTACGTATGATATTCACATCATTGCACTGTAAAGTGCACTTAGTCCGCCAGAACGACGCACTGTCCTCTCCATTTCTTACGAGGCTGGGCGACGGCCTCATGCTGACCGAGGATGGTGCCAGATTGATTGACAGCCGCTTGTAGACTAGGCTACGTAGGCCACGTACACCCAGGTGGTCTACGAATATTACAAGCGCCATCCACTGATGTTTGTCTATGTAGCACTATCGAGGCCTACCAGGCTCGACGGCCTATACCTCACCAACGCGAAGGGTGACTTCAGGTTCCCACATGTCGCCCACTCTGTCGACAGACAATTTGTCGACGACATGACCGAGGCAATGACGAATTCCAACAGCTGTACTGATGTTCTGACGAAGGATTCATGTGTAGTGAAGTATGAGGTAAGATACTTCACTACACATGGACCCCTCGTCACTGCCATCACGAATGAATCCGATAAGTCATGACCAGCTGCTGGTGTGCACTGAGCACGATGATGATGGCCTTGTTCAAGAACTGTGAAGAACTTCTTCCACACACGCACGCGCGTTCGTGAAACGTGCGTCATTCTCCATCATAAGGCACAAGTATAAGCACTACATATCATCATACCGCTTCTGCTGCTGGTAATACCCACGTTGCCGTCGGCAGCGTTACCCACCTGTAAACAACTGGTTAATAACAGGCTTGCGGCTCTTCAACATATGTGTGTGCGTATAAAATTTATACATATCTTTAGCGTCATTTTGTAACGTTTCGCTCAGTAAAAAAAAAAATTACGTCAAAGGCACCTTACCGCCGCATGCTTCGCATAACATCGACTCCCACGGTACGTGGGGTCTGCCGATTTTTTTTTTGTTGTTGTTGATCGCGTGAGCTGCTCATCGTGTTTACTGTTCCCTGTAACTTATTTAGGGGTAACACGCGGTCATTCTAAGCATGCGCTCGCAAGTTTAAAAGAACACGTATAACAAGTTCATAAGGTATAATGCATCATTTATAAAGTTTGGATATTCTTACACCTATATGTACTCCCGTACGGGTCGCCTCCGTCGTCTTGCCAAGCAGTGTAGTGCTAAAAGAGAAACAAAAGCCATCTTTTCAGAGCAAGGTCATTCGTTCCCCAGTCCATGCTTTATGAAACATCAGACTGTAATAATTTGTAGAATTACATATGCATTATTGGGAAAGGCTAGAAAAACAGAAATAAATAGAAACAGAGGAAGCAAGACAGAAAAACTGAAAAATAGAAATGTAAAGAAAGAGAGGAGGAACGAAAGAGAAAACCGAACAGAAAACCGAAGGCTTCCCAGGTCCGCACTACCTTTAGGCTTGGCACCACTACTACAAAGCTGCCTGATTTTTTAGTCTTTCCTCCAACACTTTCGCGCGCTTCTTCATCTTTTATAGAAAGGCTCATGCCACATCTACTTGTGCAAGCTGTACTATATTCCTAGAGCGCTAAAAGTACTAACATACTAGATAAATGGCCTATAAAACACTCTTCTATATCATTTTTCGTCCCGTAAAGGGTTATGCAGTGAACGGTCCACCGCTAATATATCGTTCACCGAGATATAATTCGTCCAGCGTTCAGGCACGTATATACAGCTCTGCGACCACTCGAGCCTGAAGTTCCACAGCAAGAAACAAGAACTGTCACCAAAACAGGACCCATGTATAGAGAATATAGAGCGACGTGTCAGATCGATTTGCACATAATGGTGCAGGTTGTGATTGTGTTTGATGAAGGCAAGGCGATGCTTTTATCCCGGCATCCTGTTAGAGCTTGCCTCAAATAGTTTCAACACATATTTTATCCACAAGCACACTGGAGTCGTAGATTGACGTTTTGGTGCACACCGAGTGCACAGTGTGTTCCATGCTGATATTTCTAAATTTAGGGGGGGGGGGGGGGAGTGCGAGAATTCGCCGAGGTGCTGAGAGCTTCCCTTAGAGCTTCTCCCATAGCAAATGCTGCTCCGTGTTTTCCCCTTCAACATTAAGCCCGAGTTTGGCGTCTCTTGTGCCCGAAATTTAGGCAATGCCATGAGATGCATTCGGAACATGCCTCAATTTCAGCGCGAGAGCACTAAAGAGATTGTTTCGCAAGAATGCCGGTCGGCGGCGGCGCTTTGGTTGCGAGCGAAAAATCAGCGTTGCCCATCATCGAAAATTCCAAACAGATGCAAATAAAAAAATAATAGAACCCTTCGGCTCAAGTGAGGTTTGAACCCAGGACTTCTGCATGGCAAGCAGGTGTTCTAACACAGAGCTATTCTACAGCTTGAAACTGCTTCGGAAAGTAGCCCTATGGATCCCATGTAGCGCGTGGAGTCTCCTTAGCACATGTAATATTGCATGGCTTAATTGTAGGAACGCACCAGGCGCCAAACTTGGGAATCGCACAAAGGCTTGGTGGTTTAAAGGCCACAGGCACATTTTTTGATCACCCACTGCAACAGCATAACAAAGTGCGCAGCTGCGCGGCTGCCCGTGTTGCCCTACGGCCGCCGAACTAGAACTTCGCCCGCCACTTCGCAGAAGGAAGAATTATAGTGTAGGGTGCCCTTCACAACAGCCCTTGCTGTAGGCTGTCTACGACTGTTTGAAACGGCCAATGTTACGCGCAGAGACATTCCTTTCCTTAAAGCATGGTTTAGGTGTCCACCAGGACTATTGCGAACGAGGACAGATTAGGCTATCGAGTTCTAATCTTCAAGGCGAAGTTCTTCTTTAACCTGAACAGTTATTTCTTTCCCTGAAGTACAGTGACATTTTTGATGCTGCAGAACTCAGCATAACTGCCAATGCTCGTTCATTTATTCGTGACTCTGTGTTAGTACAGCCAGGACACGTCATTCAGGACCGCTGTGCCATACTTCAATACATTGGGCCATGAGGTATTACTGCATCTCAGACCATTAAAAGTCCGGTTATCTGGCATGCATATCTAAAGCCCCGCTTATCACGCTGCGGTAATGGGAAGAAACAAGCTCGGGGCATTGAAAAATTGCAGGCGATCGTTCAGGCAAAGTATATAACTGTTGCGTACCCTGACAACAATCTAACTATACGAGAAAAGGCCATGCGCCTAACTTTCGCCTCGGCTGTGCATCACTCGAGATTGAAAGGTCACACATGCATCTGCCCACGTCCCAGGCATTTGTTAGAACGTTCACAGCCGGCCTGTAGTCTCATAGGGCCGTCGGGTGGAGGTACAGTGCTGCTGGCCCGAAATTCGTGGGTTCGAACCCGGCCGTGCGATGGTGAAGGCAAAATTTCGATGAAGGCAAAATGCTAGATGCAAGTTGGGGATCCGAGGCGCGCCCGAAGCCTTCGCGCGGGCATTTCCGTTCTGCTAATCCCTTTCTTCTCCCGTTCTCTCGCGATGCCAAGTGGCGACATTTTGCGTACGCGCCGGCTTTCGTGGTGGCGCTGCGCGCGGTCTCGGAGCCGCGAGATTCGGCGTGACTGAGGCACGTGCGCGCCGGGACGAACTCTCTCTCTACCGGACGGCGATGGGTAAGCACGTGTCTCCTTCTGGTCCGACGTCCCCTTTGGGAATCGCGGACTGTATCCTGCCTGGGTACCTCGGCGTATCGGAGGGCGTGTTTACCTGAGTTAGTCCTGTTCTGTACGTTAAGCCAAAAGAGCGGTGCCTAGTGCTCGTGCGGGACGTACTACGCCGAGCCGCACTTGCCGGAGGCCCACGGTACAGAGATTTGCTCTAGCTCAAGCGACCAGGCAGTGGTCATCGCAAAAGTGCGTAGCGTAGGTGCGAGGCACCTTTTCCCGAACGGCGTGTCAAAGCGTCATTGCCAGCTGCCACGTCAGCGCGGTTCCCCCTTGGTGTACGTCCGCGCGGGAAGCCCGTGCTTCCCCGTGTCTCGAGAACGGACGCGTTGTGCTGTGTGTTGAGGTGCTCCATAGGCAATAAAGTTTGTCGTGTGTGTGTTCTTATATCGAGCACTGTTTTTGGCCGCGCAGTGCTCAACGCCTTTGCTGCCTTAGCGCACGCGGAGCGGTGCGCACACGTGAGCAGGCGACGGTGGACCGCGGCCTGTGGCTCGCTATGCCTGAACCCGCGGTGGTCTTCGACTCCAGTGAGTATCGAGGCTAGCACACAGTGCACGTGACTTAGGTGCACGTTAGAGAGCGTCAGGTCGAAAATTGCAGAGGCCGCCACTGCTGCGTGCTTCACGATGAGTTCGTGGTTATGCCTGGTAAAATCCGAGATATTAGACAGTTTACTTGGATGTGTGCAGCCGCTTGCGTCCGCGGATCTCATGCGGACGCTCAGCAGCCTCTCTGTTATAATATTCATAATATTATTAGGAGTCGGACGTACCAGCACGCCTCGAAAGCTGCTGTGAAAGTACCTGGCACGCGTGTTTTGCGCATAAATGGGAAGTGCTTGCTGCCATCGTTGCAAGTATGCAGAGAGAAAAAACTAACGAGAACAAAACGAAAGATAGGAGCCCTGCCCTATCGAGAAAATGGGGGTAAGCGAAGCTTGGGTTCGTGCGTGTCTGTCGCGCTACTTTTCCTGTTTATTATTTCCCTTCATTTTATAATATTGCGTAAGCTCCTCTACCTGTTCCCGGCAATTGGACACAGGGAATTGGATCTTCATCCACTGCCTCGCAGCGCAACACTTCAGATGCTGTAGGGAACATCGACGTTCATGCGTTCCACGTCCAGTCAACAAAAATTGTGGGCGACGTGAAATTCAGCTCGACAAAAGATCAGATTGTTTCAGAAACGGCTGATTGTCGCCGAGCCCGACAGGAGAGCATCACTTATTCGAAAGCGGCGCATACGTTTACGCACGTGGCCGGCGCACCTTGAAGAGCAGTTTCTGACGCTCGCCGGCGCCCAGATTCTCGCGTATACACGCACTAAAATCTGGGAGTTATAAAACTATTGCTTAAAGAGGTTAGCAGCCATTTCACTCTGTGAATGTGGCTGAGCAGCGGAGCTGACAGGTTCACCTCCCGTCCTGCTCGGCGGCGGTTCATCCTAAGCGCGCTGCTCTTCGATAGTTCTTAGAGTGCGCGGTCACCCCATACTTCCACGCACGATTGCGCCATATCTGCGTCTGCATTCGACTGACGTGGTGAAATAAGTAAAAAAAAAAATACGGCAGCTTCGCACAACTGGCGCCAAGCCTCAAGGAAGTGCGGAGCTGGGCACCTCTCTTGGGCTCTCTTCCGTTTCTTTCTTTCCTAATCTCTTTCTTTCTTTTCTCTTTTCCGGTTTTTTCTATCTTTCTTTCGCTATTAAATTCTATTTTTCTTCCACTTGTTTCCGTTTCTTTCTCTCTCTTCCAGTTTCTCACTTGCTTCCTACTCTTTTATATTTTATACGTGTCTTTGCCTGCGTTACGCCAAGCGACGACAGCATACGACATTCCGGGCCCCTAAAGTGCTCCGCAGTTAATATAATCATCAAAGCGCTCGAAGAATAATAGAAAGAAGACTTTTCTTTGGCGCGAGCGTGTGCTCAGTATGCTACAGGCGGCTACACTATCGTGGCTTTGTCAGCGTTTCGCCAAGATGCACGAGACGGCGACAGCATACGACAGCGCGGGCCCCTAAAGTTCTCCTCACTTAAAATGCGAACCGGCCCATTTGAAGCTTTCCGGGCCTCACGTGCTGTTCCGCTGCCTCTGGCATCGCCCCACCTTTGACCGACGGACACTGTCAACTGACGACGTCATCACGTTACGCCATTAGGGCCGCCATGATAAAGTCACTGATTTGGGTGGTCTGACGTCACAATGACGTCATACAATAAGATATGTAATGAAGAGGATTGCCCAGCGCTGCAGCCACATTGCCAGCCCTGCGCGAGGCACGAGCTGGAGCTGCCTTGGCTGTGTTCGCTGCAAAACATATAACGCAAACACTGGGCTAAAAGCGCTGATTGCGTTGGGTAGCTGGTTGCGGCGGAACAGTGGTAGCAAGAGCTGGACTGGCACAAGCAGCGTTGCAGTGAACACAGGCTGGGCACCTCCAGCTCGTTCCTCGCGCTGGGCTTGCGATGTGGCTGCAGCGTTGTGCATTCCTCTTCACTATAGTTGCTATGTGACGTCTTCTTTCATTCAAAGGAGCTCACGTAATTTTTCAATTTCAGCTCGTGAGCCGACGCGAACGGTCTCCTACAAATCAAGCTGGTTTGTCACTTACTGCTTCTGTGTAGAGGTAGATGGCAATGGTCACCTTAACATGACATGCTATCTTTCATCGGGCACATAGCAAAACGCAAGGAAGTTGCATCGCATACGGACGCTAGCGGAGCTAAAGGAGACGGCCGGCTCTATCATTCATACTCGCTTCTTGGAGCATGGCGACAGCAAAGCTCAATTTATTATGTGTTCAATAATGAACCACTTTGGCAAACTCTTTCCTACAACGTTTTCATTATTATACTTGGAGGGAGGCTACAATTTTCAGTGATTATTCAAACTTCACTATACGTTTTTGAGGTGGCCCTTAGAGCTATATTTCTTGATTTCAATGCATTAAATTCATCTATATGCTAGACCGAGGAACTGAAGTGAATTGCGTTTAAAGGGACTGTCTACCGTCCTTCATCGCTTTTCTGTTTTGTAGCGCAATAGAAAGCGTACCGACTGAAGTGTCCAACCTTGCAGCGGTTTCTCTGTAAAGTGAGTAGAAAATTTTAAAGCAGAAGTTTTCGATCTGCGTTCGCTCTTCTTCCATTGGCATGAAACATGCCCACAACATTGGTTGGTGGACGCGATGACGATTGTAGTGCTGGTAAAAGTTAAAACTGAAAGCACTTGTGATTTCTGCAGGATTACTTTATTTTCGCTGAACACTAATGTAATGAATGCAACAGTCTCTTTCAGCGCGCTAGCGGTTAAATGAAGCCTTATTATACGATTACAGAACACTTGTTTTGCTGTAATCGCAGACTATGCGTTTATTTTAGCACTTCTGCCGCAATCCAAGCCAAGTTGATTCATCAAAAAGAGACGATAAATGCACGCCTTCACAGCGCAGCGCATGTGAGATATCCAGCGGCGCAGTACGACCAGCGTGCAGGGCCGAATGCATAGCGCATGAGTTCAAGCAGAGAACGATCGAAGAGCAGCGCCACCGGGCGCCTTGTAGTTTGCGTGAGAAAAAAAGAAAAAGATTACGCTCTGACACAACCGAAAGCTGCCTCAAGTGCGTAAAACACAATTTCAAGTTGTACATGTTTGTTTTTAACCAAAATGAGTCTACCTGCGAGGATTTCTTGTCCTACCAGTAGATTGACCAAATTGCTGTTGGGTGACGCTAGCGGTCCTTCTTTCGCGATTTTCAACATCAAATTAAATTATAATTCTTTTTTATGGGGCAAAAGCATGCTTGTTGCCGCCGATGTGAAGAAAGGTCTCATTTTCACCACAATCAGAATCTTTTTCCGGGTGGTAGACAGTCCCTTTAAATATTTATTGGAATATACTCGCTTACACTACCAAACACGAGACAGACATTACCTAGTGCATGCACTCGTGTCTTTCATAATAAAGCCCTGCACAAAATTCTTAGTCAAGCACATCTGAGGAGAGCATTACAAAATTGGATAACCAAATTCGTCCTCTTCAACTGCTACATGCAAGCCATTCAAATATATCAGGGGTCTTAAACGCGCGGCCATGGAGCCACATGGAGCCCGCGGACCTTTTGCTAAAGCCTCAGCCCGCACATGACTTTCTTCGTCGCAATTTCTTTATTTTCTAATATATCATGAGCTGTACAGACGTTACAGGACTCAAGGTTTTTCTTGTCGTCAGCCATTCCACGCGGTCACCTAGTGTTAAAACATGGCCATGGAACAAAGAGCATATTTCAAAATGGCCGTCTACATTTCAGTCATTCTATAGATCAGTATCGATATGTGTCTTGAAATCTGTCATCGAAATCCCCTTCTCATATGACCCATACATGAGATATGGAAAAAGCCTTCTTTCCAATGGCAATGTGACCTACTGACATTTTCTTCAACCTCCCTCTACGACCTTCAGCACTGTGCCGGCCCATCAAGTTATAAATTCGTGACTGCGGCCCGCTAGCTGAGGTGAGCTTGATACCCCTGTGTTATGGAATGATGGCGCTTATATTTAAATTCGTGATACACATGGCACGTGATAACTTATGCGATAATTGTACTTACTTTGTAAAGAAGTAGACAATTTCATTCTTGCAAGTTTTCAGGAGCATGCTCTTTCAGCTTTGTAAGTGTTTCATTCGCTTTCAGTGAACTTTCATTATGTTTAACACCAAGCGTGTCGTTCTGGAACCAATTCAGCCAGCATTCAGTTACATTTCTACATTACATCAAATTCACCTTTTTTTGCGCACTGATGTGCCGAAGCAAGTATAAATGTGGTAGATCGCATTTTTGTAGGGGTGTGTATAACACGATAGTGAAACATGTTTCACAAAAGTAGTTCTTTATTTAGTGCAAATTGACATTTATGACATTGCACTATGTGTGAGTCCATATTTAAACTTTCTTAGCGCGCACAAAAGACAAGGAAAAGGGGCGCTAAGAAAGTTTAAATATGGATACATACCACCTTGCCCAGTTATCTGTCTTACTGCTATGTGTGAGTGTTTGGCATGTACAGCAGCTTTTGAGATTGAAGCACCGACATTGACGCCTGGTGGTCCGTCTCTATCCCGACGTACACGAGCAACCTCTTATGGAAGCTGAAGTTGTTAACATAGCACCGTAGCACACCAGATGGAGGCACCCTTTCATAACACTAAGCAGAACAGGGGCGAGAGCCTAGCCTTACATGCCTTAAATGAGACGCTCATGTAGTTACTGGCGTTTGGTACTATTGGTGCTCGTGCCGCTGACGCTGTACGCCCGGTATCTTTGCTGAGCCGCGTAATGTTTCTTCCTTAATAAAAGGCTCCGTAAGTGAGTTCCTATTTTTCTTTCGATGTGGGTGTGAGAGACAGAGGGGTGGGTGTGCCTATTCGTGTGAGTCAAAGGGAGGAAGCATTCAATAAAGAAAAAACACTGACGTTTACTGCCTGTGTTCGCTCATGGCACGCGACACCTCTTTCTCTCTACCCCCACCCCCGTTTTCTCATTTGCCATTCCCGCTTTCGTTTTAGTTGGGGGAGAAGGCACAAAGCATATATATACGCGCGTTAAGGTACACAGTTCCAGCCTTGAGAAAGTCGAAACATTCGTTCCAGCGACACCCCGCGTTCAAGAATATTTCATATTTTTCGTTTGGTACTATATGGTTGCAGGGTACGGCAGCACCAGTAATCGTACAATAAAGTGCGGCAAGACTTAGATAATTTACCTGCAACTTTTAATTAGAATATAGTACAAATGAAGTAAACATTATTAAAGTTGGAGAAGAAATACAAGTTGCCGCAGGAAGAAGCCGAGCCAGCATCTCTTGCATTAAACGTGCTACACTCCACCATCGAGCTATTGGGATGGACATCAATCGTCTCGGTCGCATCACTGTTAATAAGTCGGTAGGATAAACAAGTACACAAATGACCTGGCAATGTTGCTGGCCATCGTCATTAGCGGTGAAATATTGGGGTCGTGATGACCTTTGATGAGCGGTTATTGCTCGTTTTCCAAAATATTAGCGCATGCTGAAGAGGCTATCTTGTGTTCTTTGTGGTATGGCGCCTAGGGGATATAAATAAACAAGAAATGGCAGCATCCCCCCAAAAAATGTAAGCATGAATGACGAGCAGAATTAGAACTGGTTGAAGGCTAGTCATGAGCCTGTGAACCTTGCGGCGCTACTAGCTCCCTGCTTCCGCTTCTCGTTGTATTCGTATCAAGCAACCGCATCATCATCATCATCATAATCATCATCATCATCAGTCTGTCTACGCCCACTGCAGGGCAAAGGCCTCTCCCGTGTTCCACGCATCATGTACGCAACACTAATCACTAGTACCAGCTCACCGTCAGGTCAGAATTCTTTTGCCCCTCTTACTGAAAGTGCCGCTGGGCTGCAGCACGATCATGTACTTCGTTCATTGTTTTGTATTTCGCATGATACCATATATTCCATAGAAGACGCACTATTTGGATAAGAGGCACCAGATTAAATGAGCAAATTTATATACACACCTTTATGGCGCTCTCTACTGTGATATTAATCATCACCCCGTAATTGTTAAAATATACCTGAACCTGAAAAACAAAATATTAATAAGCTACAAATGTCTCCGTTGAAGACCGTTCTGACCGAAACACATTTCAAGTGAAAGCAAAGCATTACCACCACATTCTTAATTACTAAGCATGTATCTAACACTACACATTCATTCCACATAGTTATACTTTTTTCGTACTACATCGGCAAGACAGCTCATATTTTGATCTCATTTTATAGTACGTTCGTTCGAGCTAATTTTACCGGTCAGCATGCACGTATTAGTCAGCATATTGAGCATTGTCCTTCTACATAACACTGACGCGTTTCTACACAGTAAAGTAAGGTTCAAAGAATTGTGTCTTGAAGTTGCTATTATTCCACATTTTTTGTGTTAAAACGGATGCCAGGTGCAAAACATCAAGGAACATATATCACATGTTTTTTTTTATTATATTGCAGTGGCTAAACCCTACATTACTAGTTCATTAACAAAAATGAAACGTTTTTCGCAGATCAGAACTGAAGCATTGTCAAAGGTTTCAAAAAATTATACGTGAATTCTTAATGCCATTAACACAAGGCAATTCGCCTCTCATCGTTCTACAATAATTCACAAAAAGAATTACGGCAGCCTGATTCCTACGCTCCATTTATTGAAACAACCTCGTCGTTCTTTTTTTTTTCTTCAGGAGATGCGAAACCACAAGAAAATAGCTCAAATCTGGCTCTGCAAAAATGCAAATCGCTGACTGCATCCATATAACAAAAATATGGATACCTCAAATAAGTCTAAGCCTTCTGTTCATCAAACATTGAGAGCCGTCGTGAACAAATGGGCACTTAAGCGACGGCATGGAAATTTTCTCGCGATATCAGTGGTGTGGGTCCTGACAAAACACACGCCGTTGTGGCTAATAGCAGTTCTCTTACGTGACAATTATAGGTTGAGATGCTAGCGACGTGAAGCTAAATTTGCTAACTCAAAATCTTCGGATTGCACGTCTTTTATTGCGCTTCATACAAACTGATGCAATCAGAAGAGATAGGAAGATATAATCGCTTCTCAGTGGAATCTCTTCTTTCTGATGTCTTTCCTTCATGGGAATTGAGCCAAGCCCCTCAAACACCTGTGCAGCAAGTGCGCATATTTGGCACCTCGGCACCCATGCGGCGGAAATAACACTTCTGGAAGTAATTTGAATGTATATTCTTAATATAACTGTTGAGGTGTAACGTACCAAATCCATGATATTATTATGAGGGATGTCATAGCGGGGGGATCCGGAAATTTTGACCACCCAGGGTTCCACAACATGCAACTAAATCTAAGTACACGGCCTCAACCGTTTTCACCTGTATCGAAAATGCAACCGCCTCGGGCGGGATTCAAAATGTATGCTCTTTCACACTCTGCACAAACACCATATTAATCCTTCTCCTTGTCCGTTTTTCTATCATCGCTTGATACAGAATCCATCCCAAAAACCACCATATGTCAAAGTGCTATATTTTACGCTAAATATTTCTTTTATTCATCCACAGAGGAAATATTTTGGGGCGCTTTTGAAGACAACGTACATAATTCATTTTATATGTGTGATCGTGAACATAACATCCACCCGCCGAGGTCGGTAGTGGTTAAGGTGCTCGACTGCAGATCCAAAGGTTGCGGGAACAAATCCCGGGCGCGGTAGCCGCTTTTCGATGGAAGCGAAATGCTAGAGAACCATGTACTTAGATGTGCGTTAAATAAACCCAGGTGGTCCAAATTTCCGGAGGCCTCCACTTCGCTGTCTCTCCTAGTCACATCGTTGTTTTGGGAATTCGAACCCCAAGAATTAGTATTAGACCATCCGTTTTCATGGAGCTCTTTAGCGACAGTTGGTCATCGCGACAATACATAACATTATATCATGCTCCAGCACTAAGATACGGCCAAATGAAAGCCAACATAATAATCTGTTCTTAAACTCTGCTCTTCAAAATATCTGCTCTGAAAAATACATATTGCCTTACCACGCGCCAGCCAACTAATAATGCTCTACAAGTATAACCAAAAAAAAGCAATGTTTCTCTCACCGATTGAAAAAGGTCCTTGAAATAATCTGTGGCTTTGTTTCCAACTGAAACGTCTGGCTCTAATGTTGAATCAAAAACAATCTTCGCATGTACAGTAAGACCTTGACCAATTTTCGGCAGTACATACTGGATGTCTGAAACAGCAAAGATATATAAGCAAACGTTTGTTTGCAGGCCACCCTAAACGCGCCATTCAGGTTATTATTTTTACTGAGTATTTATCTGCAATTTTGTTCTTATGAATTGGAATTTTTTTTATTTCATTTAGAATGCCCAGTCGAGAATTTACACAGTGCATGATGATGTCTCCGACGTTCTTTGCATAGACTCTCTCGTCTGGCCATTTATTTCATCCTTTCATTTCTTATAACCAGTTGACAAAACTGAAGGCTGTTGCCATCAGCAATCGCTTTTCAAAGCAATACCACGTAGTCTTCGTACTGTTAAGCCTGCTGGCAAGCTCTATATAGGCGATACTTGACAAGCAGAAACATGTATCTGCCGATGAAAAACGACGCGAGCAGTGGTGATTGGTTCGTCCTGCTCTGAAAAAGCGCAAGAAGCATTCACGCGCCTCGATATTGCTACACCTTCTGCAAGATCACGACATGGTGTGCTGCAAAGAAAAAAATCGAGATACATTGCTACTCCTACCAGGCCCCGGAAGCTGAGCGCCAGTTTCGGTTTCAAGGAACATGCGCGCTCGTCGCGGTTGCCGGCATCCTCAGAACGAAGTGTGGTTGAACGAAGTGAGGTTGATGTGGATGCTCGCATTATTATCTTTCACGAGTTTTTACAAATAAAGAAATTTCAACTGTAGAGAACTGTTATTTTGTTAATTTGTCTTTTTAATTTTTATTTTGTGAATTTTAAATCGGGTGAAGCGCGGGAACTGGTTGACTTGTGTTCGTAGCGCTTACATCCGCTCACCCTTGGCACTGACTAAGCAATGTCACAAGTGGGATCGCGCTAGTTTATTTCGCTCGGTTGACGTACCAAGTATAAATACGGTAAAGATAAGACATTTGATGGGGCGTGCAGCCAACAGAAGCCGCAGGGAGCCACGTCAGGATGCCAACCGAGTATTGGACGAAGATGGCTAAATCGGGGCATCGCATTTTTTGCACGCCTCTGTGGTGTGTTAACCCAGCAATTTTCAGTTCCGCGAAGGTTTTTCAGGTTTGTTAGTGACAAAGGGTGAGCACAAGTATTTTGGTTCACTATTAGCGCAGGTATTCATTTAGCATGAGTACATGAGTAAATCTAGTTCTCGGCAAGCGTGACTGGACTGACATAAGCGCAGTGTCGCTAGACTAATTCTCCATGACGACAGCCTACGTGTTGCCAGCGAAATACGTTCAACGAAATGCTTGAATGCGTGTTGGCTCGGGGGCGCAGTTCATGTTTTACTTTTGCCACGTCGTTCAATGATGTGAAACAATTATAGGCTCCTTCCTGTTTATGAAAATGCATGTAGCCAGTTTGAAGATTTGTGTGTCTTTACTTCTAATACTGTTACTGAAATACATCCAATGGACTCCCTCAGGCTTTGAGAAGTTGTTTAACATGGAATGTGGCTGGAGCCAACGTTCGGACAAGTGGTCTTTTCTTCGTCAAGGCTGCTGCCCTGACGAAGACAAGTCAACTTGTCAAAAAATTGCCTGCAGCGACATTCTCTGCTCATGATTTCTCATCGCTTCAAGCATCCATCTTACCTCACCTACTGTCCTGTTTGGTACTCAAGTTCTGTCAGAAATAAATGTGCGCCGTCATAACATATGATTGAATCAAGTACGACGAGGCCTCCTTGTGATTGTTAATATTTCGCATTAGTTCGAATATGCTTCGTTCAATGTTTGCTCATTTGTGCATATTTCAGTTGTAAATTAAAGCTGCTTTTGCACATTGACACTTTCACACTACGTGTATGTCTCTCCTTTTTAGTACGAAACATTTAATAAAAATAAGATTTAAATTTTACTTGTGTTGATCGAGTTTGTCTTATTGAGAAATCGGTCACCTTTAGTTTGTCCACTTCGCTACACACGAACAAAATAAAAAGATTGTTAACTAAATTTAACGAATGGCCGCGTCGCCCGAGCGGTCAGCGGACTCGTAAGATAGCGCGAAACCATTCCGCTTGCATGCGAAGTGGGAAAGGAGGGCTTCCCCAGCAACTATCCTCTTCTCGGTTCGCGTCCTTTCCTTGTATTTCATGACCTCACCAGTGACGCCATAAAATAAATTTTGTTTGTGAGTTATTTCTAGTAGAGAGCCGGCAGCCGCAAGTGGTGAAAGCGGCGCTGCCGCAGCGGATCAGCATGCGCGAGCGCGTCCCATGGGAGGTATAGGGAGGGTACGCCCCTGTCCGTACAACAATCATTTGCGTAAACCTAGCGCTGGTCGAAAGGAAGTGGTTGACTACGAAGACTTCGCTGTGGCTACGGGCTTCGACGACTACTTATAAAATAAGCGCGTCAGGATTTTTTTTTTTGAATTTTTGTCCTACGCTCACATTTCTTCGTGGTGAGGGCATCCGGCTGCAGCTGCCGCATAAATGGTCCGGGACTGATTGGCGCGGAAAGAACTGTTCTGGCGGATCTTGCTGCCACCGCACTGGGTTCCGCATTGCATTAGCTGCCGAATGTCTCGTTGTGAACGCGTCTCGAACGATGCGAAATTTCGGCGGCAAAAGAAATGTGTCCGCTGCAGCCGACGGATAGCGTTGTTAGTGGCGGAGCAAGCATCCCCGGTTATAATGTACGTTCGCGGCCTTTCCCGCTTGCAACGACGGTGCGTGGGATCTTTCATCCTTCGTCTCTTCTCTAACGATGTTGCCGCCGCCGACGACGAGGACACGGCGCTCTTGCATCTATAAGGTGCACTTTCGCACAATGCGCGCGCCTGCATTTCTACGCGTGCCACCTCTTGCTATTGCGATGAAACGCCGGAGGAGGAGGAACCGACTGCACACGTGCGTTTTTCGCTCGCCTCCTGGCTTTTCCAGTCGCACCGGCGGCGAACGATTTTCTGGACAGGTCTGGCGAAGGTCTCGCAGTATCACGTACGAGGGCGCCAACATAACCAGTCAACAGTTCCGCCTTTATCATAGTAACGTCAAACAACAAAAAAAGTTGCACTTGGCACAATTTTGTGAAGAAAACAAGGCTATTTTAACCGCCGAGATGCTTAAGCTGGAGGTTCTACCTTGAGGCGTTCAAAACAGCTCGGCGGCTATGCACCACTGCAAACCGATATGCGCCAAGTAGCTCCTAGCATTGCACAGCCATACATTGTTTAGTATACCAACAGGGTGGGAAAGGGAAGTGCGGGTGAGGAGCAATGACGTTAGCGTGAGGGGGAAGGAAATGAGGAGGGAGAGGGTAAAGCAGGCATGTGCCAAGCAGCTTCTAGCTAGCATAGGCATGCATGGTACAACATAGCAAGGGTGTTGGGAGTGAGGATGAGGAGGGGCAAAGGGACGAGGAGAGGTGGTAAAGCATAGGATAGCCACGTACAGTATAGTATAGTAAGGCGTACGAAAGAGTAGTGAGGGTTAGCAGTGATGTGAGGCTGCGTAGATGGGAAAGGAGGAGGAGAGGGCGTGAAGTTTAGCGCAGCCAGGTAGAGTAAGAGAGCAAGGGTTGAGAAAGGGAAGTAAAGTGAGGAGTGATGTGTCGGTGAAGAGAAGGGGAGAGAGTCAAGCACAGCATAGCCTTGTGTAGTATAGTATAGCAAGAGGCGGGAAAGAGACGTGAGGGCGAGGAGAAAAAAGAGGATGGGAGAAGGTGAAACGTAGCATAGACTTGTACATTAAATCTTTACAAAGGATGGGAAATAGACGTAAGGGACAGGAGGTAAATGATCAGGAGAGAGTTTAAAGCATTACAGTCTCGTATAATGCTTATACCTTTGCAAGAGGTGGGAAGGGGAAGGGAGGTTGAGGAGGAGGACAAGGATGAAAGAAACACCACCAGCTCCGATATTATCTCAGTCTTCGCACAGCTAATGCGTAGGTGCGCAACTTTATTTTTCTATAAAATGCTTCATGTATCGATAAATCAAATCTTTTCGGTTCAATACTGAAGAAATTCTCGCGTGACCCTAATCTTTGACTTAAGCTCGAGTAGAGGCACTCGCACGTCGGCGTTCGTAGGCATTCCTTGGGTTAACTTTCTGTATCGCGCGCTGTCGAAGCGGATCACACAGCCCACGTAAAAATAAAAAACACGCCTGTTCAAGATGTGTTCCGCTAAGTACCTGAACGATCACTGCCGCTCAGTCTTGAAGTGAACTTAATCAATTTCCGTTTATTACCATCACCAATATTCGACAGATTTCATCTGTATCCAATATAACTCTTAACCTGAACTAGAACCACCCATTTCTAGCTTTTAAAAGACTTTCATGGACATTTGAAAAACGGGAAGGGCAACAGCGATATGTTGCGACCAGAGGGAAGAGTGTCACAAGATGCTTGTGCCATTAAAATACTCGTTTGTAATCGTGGCTATTTTTCTCAACGCTATATCACACCGCTCATACCCACTGAGCACAGACGAAATAAATTGCCACATCACACATTCCTTTACTTCTGGCATTATGCGAGTGGTCGATCTGTCCCCTGCGCTTACTTCATAATTTTTTTCAAAAAACTTACCTTGCTCAACATCGTCGCTGGCGCTAGAAGCCGCGATGAATAGGATAAAAACAAGTACGACGGCTGTATTCATACTGAGAAATATGGAAGTATTCTGCCTCACAAAATACAGTTAGCTTTAGAGCTACCTTTCGCATAGCTTCACGTCCAGTTTCTTTTATACCTAATCCTACGCTTAAAATGCTTTGTTATTTTGAGCTATGTCATATGAGAACATCCCCGCTCCTCCAGTCTTGACAACTTATTGAATATGCAGTTATTGTTCTGGTAAATGATATTTGACTGAGGTAGATTTTTTAGTGGTGCGCCATACAAATTAATGCAAGTCATTTCAATTAATCTAGTGCAGCAGGAGCCCATCGCAACAGTTTCGTTTTCTAAACAAGATAATAATGTTATGACCTATTCCCTTGAGGTGACACATCTACATATTTGAACGCAACTGGTTTTTGCCAGTTCTTTGGACCAGTGGTCAAGAAAAGTAAGATGAATTGCGTGTAACATGAGTCGAATCTTCTGCATAGTCAAGGTCTCTTGATATAACCCCCCCCCCCCGCTGGCATCTGCTTCTGCAGGCACCACGGACCCAAGCTAACTGTTGGGTATCGTACCCGTCCGAAGCCTCACCGTGCGTGGCTTTGCCGGGGAAAACCACTGATCTCCACTAGGACGAGCTGGATGGCGCATCGAGCACGCGGGCGTGAAGCCACCGGCAGCCGCTGTTTTTGTCCCGGAAGTGAGTTTTTCTCTTCTTTTTTAAAGAAATACCTTCCTGTAGCGCAGTAAACTGTACGAATAGACCGGAAAAGTCGCCAGGAAAGACATTTCACGCTAAGTACCTCAATGCTGCATTACTTTTTACGCATTTTGTACGTTGCCGCGCTCCCCGCCGTATTCGGACGGCGTCGGCACGGCGTCTGTCATCTTTCGTGTAGCGTTCGTCGGCGTCTAAAGTGAGGTGTAATCGCAGAGTTTGAAAAAAGAAAAAAGAAAAACGATCATAACAACAGCTGCCACCCGAGAATACTTGAACTGCGCGACTGAGACGGACAGAAGACGCCAGCTTCCGGGACAAACAGGGGACCTTCCAGTGGCTTCACAAGCGCCCGCCTCGCAGAGCGGGGATGCGCCGTCCCCTTTTAATGGAGGTCAGTGGGGAAAACGCGATACTCAGGGATGAGCCGACGCCGGGTCATCGACGCCGCACATGCAATGTTCTCCGGCAGACGCAACACACCACTTTGGCCCCGCCTTCATGTTAGACGGCACTCCTGGGCTGAACCACCCAGGAGAAATCCGCTGGTCGTCATTTCCTGTCCTCCTCTCCGATCTTTGTCTTTCCTGCCTTCTTTCTCTGCTCTTCTCTGTTCTCTTCATGTCTGTCACTTCGTCATTTTCATAGGTGGCTCGGAATAAAGGAGTGGTGTCATGATATTTGGGTTGCGCGTTCTTTGTTACATACATTTCTTATTGTTCCAGGAAATGTACTACATGCTCCAAGATTCGTGTATTCGCGCTAAATAATTTATTATCGCCTGATTTATCTGAACGACTTTCGGTTTCAGTTCCTGGCCCCCGAGTTAGACAGTGACGTCACTTTCTAGGATGCTTCAAAACGTGGGCTCACAAAACTGTGACGCATGCTGTGTTCCACATCTGCTCTCGCACGCACGCGCGAGCTCGTCTGGATACCTTCAACGCTCGCTAGAATTCTCTAACAGAGATTATGAGAGTGTACCGTATTTCAGTATAAGCAGCGATGTTTCCTAAGCACCGGCTTACCGGACAATGGTATCGACATCTTGTGCACTTCAAATAATAATATCTGGGGTTTAACGTCCCAAAACCAGGATATGATTATGAGAGACGCCGTAGAGGAGGGCTCCGGAAATTTCGACCACCTGGGGATCTTTAACGTGCACCTAAATCTAAGTACACGGGCCTCAAACATTTTCGCCTCCATCGAAAATCCAGCCGCCGCAGCTGGGATGCGATCCCGCGGCCTTCGGCATCTTGTGCACTTGGTGAAACCACAGTTGTAGGTGCTTTTCTTTCTTTTTGCTGAGTGACATTGGCGAAAAAAATGTTTTACGTGCGATGCATTCGGAATTACCTAGCATTCAGAACTTACAGCATCAGAGAAGTGGGATAAATTAGATATCTGCAACAGCAATTCTGTGCTGGCCTGGTGTACCTTAGCGCCAATAGGTGGCCTCACCTATCCGCCCTCTGGCGTTTACGGCTACGGCAACCCGGTAGGCAAAAGCAAAGCAGTGTGCGAACTTAACGTCTCTAATGTCGCCTTCGCAGGTTCACGTGACAATGCGAAACACTTTGCAGAATGCGAGCAAGTTTAGCTACTTCGGCAACCAGCTCAATAGAAATGAATGTAGTTAGCAGCAGATGCTGTCTTAGCTTGCTTGGTGCAGCGCAGCTGTGGGTCAGCGCTCATTGCACGTCTCTCTAGTGTGGCCTGACGTCACTAAAAGTTTCGCTGCGCTTCCTACGGAGTGACGTCTGTGACAGTCGCGCTAGCGAGGAGCCTCAATCGCAAGAATGCTTGTTTAGGCACACATTGGAAGCGAATAAAATATTTCTATGCATTTGCTGTGTCCAACACTTCGTGCTAAGTGTCCTTGATTACAGACGAAGCATAGAGGAGGGTTTTTAGAGCCTCCAAATCTGGTGACACCTTCCCTTTAACCTTGTCTTAAGTATCCGACCTTCGTTATTACATATTTGGTTAGAGTGGCTGTCGGCTGATTTTTGCATGCCTGGTCCACGTAAAAACCTTGTCGCGTCCTACTGTTGGGATCCGTGGTGGGCGGTTGAGACAGCTGACAGCCAAGCTGTTATGAGATCACAACAGCCGATACTGAGCCGATACGTCACCGGTGTCCAGGATCAGATGAGGTTTAAATTCGGGCCATCTGCGTGGCAGTCGAATACTCTACCAAAGAGCCACAACGGTGCTTGATGGTCGTTCGCAAAAAGAACTTATACAGTTGTCTATTCAGGCGGGGAATCGCATTAAGAGGTGTTATATATCGAGGTAAACTATTTAAATATTAACGAGGCGCCAGACAGCGCGAACCGCATGATGACGTGGTCTAATCCTTCACAAAAAATTTAGCCGTAATTGCTCACTGTCATCGGCCACCGCATCAACAAAGTACACATAATGCCTTAAAGATGTTAACCGGGTACCTCGCTTCTCCGAAAGACGACTAGTCGCTTAGTGTGTGATTCGCTATTCCACAACATTTATGATGCTTTGTGGCATAGTGGGTACCATGCAAGTGTACTTGTCGGTTGAGACAGCTGACAGCCAAGCTGTTATGAGATCACAACAGCCGATACTGAGCCGATACGTCACCGGTGTCCAGGATCAGATGAGGTTTAAATTCGGGCCATCTGCGTGGCAGTCGAGTACTCTACCAAAGAGCCACAACGGTGCTTGATGGTCGTTCGCAAAAAGAACTTCTACAGTTGTCTATTCAGGCGGAGAATCGCATTAAGAGGTGTTATATATCCCCAATCTTTCTATCCCCAATCCCTGTCCGCAAACTCGCTTACGAAACGTTCATTCGGACAAAACTTGAGTATGCCTCAGCGATTTGGAACCCTCACCAGACTTGTCTTATTGACTCACTCGAAGCAGTACAGAATCGTGCGGTACGTTTTATTGCTTCAAACTATGATTGGCACACTAGTATCACTTCCATCAAATCTTCCCTCAGCATACCTAGTCTATCTCTTCGCCGTAAGATTTCACAACTTTCCCTTTTCCACAAACTGTATTTTAAATTCCCTCACCTCAGAGACACCATTTTTCTTCCGCCCAACCGCACTTCACACCGTCTGTTTAATAACCTCATTATTCAACGCTTACATGGTACCACTAAAGCTTTCAACAAATCCTTCCTACCAACTGCTATTGAGCTATGGAACGCATTGCCCGAACAAATAGTAAATGAGCAAGACTCCAATAAATTTAGGCACATACATTCATGTTTTCTCAACTCTTAATCTGCCACCATCACAGTGTTATTTCATGTACTATTCTTTTTGTAAAGGCATTTATACCACTTGTTCTGCCTATTGCACTGTATTTGCTTCGCTTTTGAGGTTGTAATCATGTATTCTGTATTTTGCAAACATATTTTTTATTTTTTTTTTATTTTCTAGCAATGCATAATAATGATCATGCTGTTATTGACGCGCTTGTACTCCTTAGGTAATAATGACCATGCTGTTATTGATGCTTTTGTCCCCCCCCCCTTATGTAATACCCTGAAAAGGGCCTTTAAGGGTAAATAAATGATGATGATGATGATATATCGAGGTAAACTATTGAAATATTAACGAGGCGCCAGACAGCGCGAACCGCATGATGACGTGGTCTAATCCTTCACAAAAAATTTATAACGGGCTCTAGAAAGACTCCTCTTCCAGCCTTCACAGTGACTCTGCTGCGTTATCCGCGCAGGCATGGCGTTTTTGCCACATTCATGACAAAAAAACCTTCAACGTTTTACTATTTACCTTCCCTAAGCTACCCGATCGTTGTCTCTCAAAAAGAGGACGCATCGAGGAAACCATGCAAGCAGCAGAGACAGGAAAGCGATTTTGTGTTGTTCGTAGCTGAATCAAATGCGATCCATTTGAACCACCGCAGTGACATGAAACTGGCTAGCGGCGACCTCCTCCCGGAGATTCACGACAAGCACCAGTGTGCAAAACTGCCTAACCTGGTAGCACTCAGAAACGTTGGAGCTACATTGACCCCACGTCGGTCCATAAACCCGAGCAAAATCTATTTTTCTGATAATAATCTTTTGAACATGAGCGAGGAGGAGCTCTAAGAGGTGTGGAAAGATAATAAAATAACATTCAAAAACGGACATTCCCACGAAGTACCTTTCTTCGAATGTGCTACATGATCACCTGGAAACTGGCTGAGATAAAACCAAATTCAGACCATATATCCCTAACCATGCCACTTTTTCAAGTGCCAGAGATGTGGTCATGGTTCGCTAAGCTGCCGAGGCTATCATCATCATCATCAGCCTGTCTACGCCCACTGCAGGGCAAAGGCCTCTCCCATGTTCCGCCAATCAACTCGGTCCTGTGCTTTCTGCTGCCACGTAATACCTGCAAACTTCTTAATCTCATCTACCCACCTAATTTTTTGTCTCCCCCTCACGCGTTTGCCATCTCTTGGAATCCAGTCAGTTACCCTTAATGACCACCGGTTATCCTGCCGACGTGCTACGTGGCCGGCCCATATCCATTTCTTCTTCTTAATTTCAACTATGATATCCTTAACCCCCGTTTGTTCCCTGACCCACTCTGCTCTCTTCCTGTCTCTTAAGGTTACACCTATCATTTTCCTTTCCATCGCTCGTTGCGTCGTCCTCAATTTAAGTTGAACCCTCTTTGTAAGTCTCCAGGTTTCTGCTCCGTAGGTAAGTACCGGTAACATGCAGCTGTTATATACCTTCCTCTTGAGAGATAGTGGTATCAAACGTGCTATCAAACGTGCGCAAAGCGCGGTGATCCTTATCACCCGTCAGACAAGTGCCGTAGCGGCACATTCCATTGTACAAACTGCGACCACCCACACTCAGCCTGCTTCAGGCCTTCTCCGACTTGGAAAAAAAAACAGAAATTGTTACTCTGAAAGTCAAAGACAATATTTTATTGCAGGAAGAGCGAAGGCGCATGTCATTTCTTCATAACGCAAGTTATGCTGATGCACCATGTAAGGTGGCAACGCTGCAGCGGTTTCCGGCATCGGCCAGGCCCACCAGGAAGGTGGTCACGGCTATGCAAACCTCATTGTCGAAAACAACCATGGCTTGTTCGATCCCATCAATGTCTAGGTTGATGTCCAAGGCTACGCCTTCTGAGGCGAGGCCTAAACGCACGCAGCTGCCGCCAGAGCAGGTGTCTAGCGACTCCTTGCATGAGATGGAATAGCCCCAAGCACGGTGGCGCAGCATCGCATAGGCAGTGGCGCGAATATCTCGGCCGAACAAAAAGGAATCACCAGAATTGCAGGGCCAGAGATGGCTGTGTATAAGAAAGCAACACGGTTGTATGCACAGCATTACTTTATTATTTATTTCTAATTATGGTCACGCCTAAAAAAGCCACAGTTTCACCGCAAGGGCGAAGCAATAAATGTGATAGAAACAAATTGTTGTGTTATACGAAGTGTTGCTTTTTATCCGATCTCGCGTAACTACAAAATGCTGGTGTAAGAGAATACGGCCGCTCCAGGGAGAGATGCTCGCCGCATAGTCACTTCGAGTTGAGAGCGCAGCACGTAGAAGAGTATACGAGCCGCCCGCTGTGATGGCTGTCGAGATAGGGCGCGCTAGCGATCGCGACAGCGCCCGTAGATTCAAACTTCAAAGTTGCTGCTCGCGTGACACCCCCCCTCTCTCCTCTGTTCATGGTCGTTAAAGACGGGCAGCGTTTCCTTCTGCTTCGATAGCAGGCCTCCCGAGCGGGGTGATGTTATCGCATGCACCCTCCGAGCGACGGAAACGGGCCGCCTCGTTTAACCTCTGCTTCGGCCGCGTTCGTCGCCCCCGCTCGCGCGCTTTTACCCGCGAGAACATGCTTATTCTGAAAGGGAGGCCACATTTGATAGCCTTGTCAACAAATATTTTTCTTATCTAGACTTCACTGTTCTTGATCTGAAATGGGAAGATATTGAAAATTTTCCCTTTCTCTTGGGAACTTTAAAAAAGGTCACAATTTATAAAGCAGTTAACTTTTTTTGAGCGTCTGTGTTTGTCAGCATCTTCAAGACATCGCACTAGAGCTATTGTGCTAAAATATGTTTGACGTGGAAAGCTGTCCCATGCTGCTAATGGTACAACTTTCATGCGATTTGTAGTGTTCTTAGCAGACTTCCAGACGTGCCTAGTGATTTCGATCAAGTACCTGTTTGAAGCTGTGTGTTCAGACTGCTATGCCACATATTGCGATATTTCGCTGAAAAATGTGATGTACGAAGTGCAATACCCTGACCTGCATCTGACAATCCTGAGTTTATAGCTGTGTGCTTATTGAGTAAAAAGTGGGGAACAGTCACAATTTCTTTCGCTGCTGTGTTTTATCATTATAGTTGTTTTTAGCCTGATATTTCTTTTTTATTTCTGGGCATTATAAACAAAGCTGTTTGTTTTATCAGGCTGGTACTTCCATATTCTTCAATTTTATTTATTCATTTTAGTAAGTCGCCCATTAATTGTAATTTTCTTGGTCGTTTCCGTTATTTTTCTGTTCATACGTTTTGTTTTTGCGCTACAGTTGGTTTAGTTGTGTTTTTTGTTATATGCTCCTGTAATTTACGGTGTTCATATTTTCTGCTAGCCACGGCTCATTTAGGTTAAACTGTGTGCTCTCTAGGAATGTCATACCATAGTTTTCTGTGATTAGCTTTGTACGCTGCATTTCGAAGCTTGAAACCGTTACTTCTTTAGTGTGCGCAGTTTGAAACATGGATCCTCATCCACGAATACGTTTAAGCTAACGTCTAAGCTGTCGCCTTTCTTTCGAACGTCTAGTCTTCTGTAATTATGCCAGAGTTCATTGCCAACATTTTAGGGCGAAGCTCCTTAAGGCGGCACCCGTTCGTCCCTCGTAGTCGTAGTCGTAGTGCGTAACCAGTCTTACGCTTTGACCTCCAAGGTGGTGCCGGTGGAGATTTTTCCTGTGCGTTGTTGAACAATAAAAAATTCGCAGCGTGCGCGTTAACTAAAGCCGAATTCTTCTGTCTCTCATTCCCCATTAGCAGCCATTGGCATGTTCCAGTAGGAAACGTTAGTAGAAGTAGAAGTGTAAGTGTTAGCTAAAAGCCGACTTCTGTCTCTCTTCCCATTAGCAGCCATTGTTTACCTCCAAGGTAGTGCCTGGTGAGATTTCTCCTGTGCGTGATTAAACATCAAAATTTTGTTCAAAACGCCGTGATTGATGATAAACCAACGAAAGACGCCAGATGTTTTGTAAAAGCAAAACGAAAGAACGCCAGATGTTTCTAAAGCAAAATGAAAAGACGCCAGCTGCTTAACGAAAGACGCCAGATGTTTTCTAAAGCAATGGTTTTCTAAACAATGAAAATTCACAGCGTACATGTAAAATTAAAGTGAGCTGCAAGTCGTCATAACTCATCGAACCTTTAGCATAAACGCGCCCGATCTCACGTCGGTGATGATGTACTGGGCAGAATTCACGGAAGATTCACGGTTTACCGATGAACCTCCGCAGCTTCGCCCACTCATCATCATTCACTCCGTGGATATGCTGTGATTTTTTTTCAGTCAGACATGTTCCAACAGAGCCATGTTGTAAGAATGTTCTTAAAGTTCCATTTTATGAACAATATACTTCAGCAACAGTGACTTCGCAAGTCATTTACGTTTTTTTAATACGCATTCATGGCTGGATGGGGCAAATATTATTTTGCAGTTTTGTTTTGTTATTAGTGTTTTCAACACGTTGGAGTTGTTACTAACTGTGGTCTTTAGCGCTACTGAACAATTGTCTTGAAACGAAGGGAGACACTAACTAGGTGCTTGATGCCTGCCTCCTTTCCTGCTTACAATGATGTGTTGAAGCAAAATGGCGAGTTGGGCTAGTTGGTTCACGTTCATGTTTGGAAAATTAGGTTGCAGCAAACTGAAAAACATGGACAGTAGAAGTGGACAGGACAGCGCTTACTCCTGTTCACTTCTACTGTCCACGTTTTTTTATGTGTTGCTGTGTGTTTGCTGTGTGTTGTTGTGTTTTGATGTGTTGCTCGCTGTAGTGCCTTCTAACTCATTCACCTATTGGATTGGTATGGCAGATTCATCAATGTGCGATAACCGCAACTGTGTAGAGACTATCGATAGTCTCTTGTGCCGCTGTACCCAATTTCAACAACATCGCCGGACTCTCCAGTGTGCCAGCGTGCCTGCAGGAGACTTGATGGTCGGCCTTGTACTGAGGGAAATATTCTCGGAGTTTATCTTTACAGCTCGTCATTCCAGAAAACCCACGAGCCCTCCTGCAGTATTCCAAGTCAATAGGATTCGGTGACCGCTTCTGGTACCAACGACTGTGTGTATTTGTTGTGAAATGTGTGTCTTTCTCTCTATTTTTACTGCCTCATTTCCCTCCCTATGAGTAGGATAGCAAAGTCGACCCTAGTTAACCTTCCTGCCTATCGTCTATTTCTTATCTCTCTCTCCGCTTCTTACAAGAAAAGCTTCACTGAAGATGAAGCGTTGAGGAAACGTTTCAACACGGAGGCTTGTCTTCGTCAGGGCCCTGACGGAAACTAGTCTCCTTGTCGAGTCGTCCGCTTCAGCAACATTTCCTTTCGACAATTTCTCTTCACTTCAGCCTCATGTTTCATTCAGAAGAACGTATTGCAGAACGGCTGTACCAGATCCTAAGTTTTGTCAATTGCATTGTTAGTTGTTTCACAACAATTTTGCTACTGATGAATCATGCGACAAAAAGTTGTGTTCTTGAAAGGTGGATACCATACAGCTGCATTTTAACTAGCGCGATATTTCGTGTTCTTTTGGCGCTTCTGTATAATGTTATCTAGTCGCATGGTATACCTCATTTCGTTGTTTTGACATTTCTATGCTGTGCAGGGATCGTTGCTGTTTTACATAAAAAATTGCAACATGACCACTTATATATTTGAGTCTACCGAGTTCTCAAACTGTAATAGTAATTACAGAATAAAGTAACTGTAATTACTATAGAAGATAGGGCTTCCTATAAACGCGCACTAATTGCATGCACAAAAATAAAACAGGATAAAGGAAAGAGATACCGCTTGACGTCTTAAAAACGTCTGGAAAAGCTCTTTTCAAAGACAATGCAACGGGATATTTTAGCTATCTAGCAGTCGCTTTTATTTATTGGGATTTTTGCAACGTTTTTAAAACATTTTATAGATGGTCTTAAAACGGATTCTAGCTGGACATTACACGAGATACGCGACATTTTCTACATCTTAAGCTTCTCTTCCGTGGCGTCTTCTAGATGTTTTTAATGTCTCGTATAAACGTTTATGAAACGTCAATTATCCGTTTTATGATCTCTGGGTTCGTGGAGCGGCGATTTCCGCAAAGGTCATCAAAAGTAGAACGAAGAGTAGAAGCTTCTGAGCAATTCCTCAACAGCACAAAAAAATCTCATAAATTTTACTCAAGTTAAATCGCAATGAAAGAACTTGCCTTCAGGCTAAAATGAACAGCTGGCACAAGTTCATATCGGCTATGAACTCCTCTAGAGAAGAGACTACAAGTTCAGTGAACGCATTCGGTACTCTTAGTAGATACCCTGGCCGAAAGCGTGAAACACCAAGGTAATTTTCTGGGAGCACATTTCGAATTCCTATCCAGTTCATCACACTATTCCGAAACCTCCCAGTGGTACAAAACAAGATCGAACGACAGAGGTTAGGAAGAAAATGTGCGAGGAATGAGGCATACAATAAACAGTCCACTTGGCAGAGTTAGAGGCAGCATTGAACTGTTGTGATATCTTAAAACAGCGGTTCCAAGAAACACATAAATGCGTGTCCTGAACAATGCTACGTGGTTTTTCGGTCATATCCCTACTTCTTTGGCTATTGTAATTCCTATTTTGAAAAAGCGCGAGGATCTATTCGTTACAAGCTACAAACATATTGCTTTGACAAGTTGTGTCTGCAACCTCTTCGAAGAAATTAATAACTGCCTTCGGCAATATATGAAATCACTCACATTACTTGACTCATATTAGTGCCGTTTTCGATAGGGCTATCTACCACCGACCATCTCATACGCATCGAGGCCCACATCCTGTGAATATATTACAAGAGAATAGTGACAACGACGACGACCACCCCGTTCACCGTCGCCTGGCCCCTACATCTCGCCGCACCGCCGGCAGTACAGCGGCCCAACCCGGGCTGATCTACTATCCGTACACGGAAAACTAAGGGCAGCAACCGATGAAGGTGTGGCGCCTGTACGACGAAATGCCGAAGATCCTCCGCCGTCGACGACGACAATTCAGGAATTGCCAGATGCCAGCTCGCGGCCTACCAGAGAGCGCCTTCGTGAGAGCACTTCTCCGCCAGAACAACCTGATGACAACATGAAGCAGCACCGTAGCAAGACGACGCAGCCGGGATCACACGCCACGACGAAGCCGTAATGTAAGACGATGAACCACCGGACTGAACGGGCTCATCGATTGCCACAACGCCAGCGCTGTGGTCGACACCGGAGCTGACTACTCCGTCGTCATGGCCCGTTCGCCACCATGCTGAAGAAATTTAACATTGCCTAGTAAGGCCTCGAAATCCGGACCGATGGAGGCTCGCCGACTCGGTCCTAATAAACTCGAGTTGCCTGCAATGAGGTACCTGTGGCATGCTTTTCTTCTTCTGACGCACAACTTGGGACATTCACTGGCAGTGGGGAGTCTGCATAAGAGGAACAAGTAATTCAAACAGTGGTGTAGGTGTAACAATAACCGCTCTGTGGTTTGTGACCCGTGCTTCAGAGTGCGACGACTTCATCTTTCTTGTAAAACGATGTCCTCCTAAAGAACTCGGCAGCCGAGCCAGCTCAGGCACATTTGCAGCATTCCAAAGGAGCTTATGGCACAGCTGCACCCCTGAAAGGAAGAGATTAGTTGCAACAGGTGCATGCTCTTCACCACCGCCTGCTGCGACGGTGAAGAGCACATTTTCCTCTCTTTTTTCGAAACATGACTGAGTGGCGTCGTAAGGTGTCTCAGGAAGAACTACTCGCAAGATGGCGACCGTAGAACCGCCACCTTAAGCGCCGTAAAAGCTCCGGAAAATCTCGTAATGCACAAATATCCCGTCATCGTCTCACTGTGGTTACTTCTATGCACCATTTACGAATTGAAATAGCATGTTCCAGTATGCTTGGCGCGAGGGCACCGTGATGCAGGGGGCAATGCTGGCTGACCAGCTTGGCAAATATGTCCATGCAAACTCAAACACGTATGTCTATGCAAAACGGCATCCAACCACACGCTACAGAAGTCAGACTTTGCAGACCATAAATAAAACACACAGCACCACACACAAACACAAGCGCGCTCAAACACAAACCTGTCCGATGGTGATCTACCCTGTGTGAGAAATGCGGTGAGCCACTCACTGTGCTTCATATCCTCATGCAATGCTTACAGAAAGAAATGCTTATATGCCCCTTAAAAGAAACATTTCCTTTAGCATACCCTGAGCGAATCTTCATCCTTCAATGATCATTGGTAAAAGACCTCTTTTAAGTATGAATGATTATTAGTATTTTTAAAACATATACACCCTTTCGTGCTATATTTCCAGGCCATCCCTAGCCCGGTATTTTAATAGAAGCTGCTGTTGCGGTACACGCATGGAGGAGGCGTATTAGTACCACGGTCCCTTCTCTTTCATTCAACCCTCATTGTCCGCTCCAGATGTCGCCGTCATTATTTTATAGGGTACATCATTTCACGCGTCCTTACAGCGCGTATTTTTAGGCCACTTCGCAGCCTACAAAGTAGTATCATAATTGAATATTTTGTCACTCTAAACACCACATTGCTAGCCACGGCGTTTTTGAACCAACCTGTCCTTGCGGCAATAAAAATCACATATCATCATCATCATCATCATCATTTGCATAACCTCAACATGCTACGTCTCACTGTAGCCAATCATTTAGGTGAAGGCACTGCAATTTTAAACTGATCTTTCGACGTGCCACCTCCAGAGACAAAGTTAACATTGGTATTTTTCTTAGCATGAAATAAACTGCGCATGCATTTTGAGTCTACGACTGATCCTTTATGTAAATATGAAAGATGCTTGACTGAAAAAAAAACTAAGTCTTTAATTCCACGATAGTTACAATTATACTGAAACTCATAAACAACGTATTACTTCATTTTCGTTCTCGGAATGTAATGCCGAGTGCTCTAGAGCAAGTTGGGTGGATTGGACAATGTACAATGCAGCATAATTCGCATCTGAAGGGGAAACAACCAAGGTATACATTCTGAGGTGTTGATAGCTTGATATCGTTCGAGTAGAAAAGCACCAACGCGCTCTTCATCTTTTAAACATCATAAATTCCAACCGGCATCATTTAAGCGCTGTCAAGGCAGATGACAGAGACTTCCACATT